>NC_031983.2:30150974-30283474 GCF_001858045.2 Oreochromis niloticus
CCAGATAATATACAAACTTCTTCTGCTCACCTTCAAGGCTCCTCCTCACCTTTCTGAGCTGTTAAGCACCATCTCTTCTGCCCGCTCGCTTCGATCTTCCTCTTCTATCCAGCTTGCTGTGCCTTCCTTCTGCCTCAGCACCATGGGAAGCAGAGCTTTCAGCTGCTCTGCTTCCAGGCTGTGGAGCTCTCTACCCACAGATATGAGAAACACTGGTTCTCTCCCCCAGTTTAAATCTCAACTCAAATCCATCTGTTCAAATCTGCATATTCACTGTGAATCCACTGTTTGTTAATTTTATCTTGTGCTTTTGTTTTATTGTTCTTATTTTGTCATTGTTCTATTATGTGTTTTATCCTATTGTAAAGTGTCCTTGGGTGACTTGAAAGGCGCTCATAAATAAAATTTATCATTATTATTATTATTGTTATAGTACAGTGCAGTACTCTGATTTGGACCGTGACGTGCTCCGGATCAGGTTCGTGCCTCAGCTTTGGTTACCGTGGTTACCACAGGTCTCGCTGACCTCGTGCTGTCTATCACAGGTAACCCAGGTGTGGTGGGCTTCTACAGGACCTTCATGCAGACGCTCCACAGCAGGTGTGGCTACCAGCACCCGGTGTGGGCCGTAAGCCACGCCGGCCACTGCGCTCCTCCGGCCTCCATGGACATGATCGAAGGTACGCACGGCTCTGCTCGCAGGAGAGAGGAGCAGCTCGTTCGGGTGTTTTGACATCTCTACTCCTATTGCAGACGGCGCCTCGGCGGCAGAGGACGACGTGTTCGGTCTGGACGGGCAGGTCGAACACAAGCTGGCTTTCCTCAGGAATCACGTTCCCAGAGAAACCAGCCTGGTCCTGATCGGTCACTCCATCGGCTGCTACATCATTCTGGAGATGATGAAGAGAAATCCTGAGCAGAAGGTGAGTCATCGCAGTTCTCCGGTCTGAAGAGAAACCACAAATCAGCCTCGATCCACAAAAACACACAGCTTACAGCATGCACCAACACGCCTGAACCCAAACAGTGAAGCATGCAGGGACAGTGGACGGAGGGAAGGCTCCAGAGCTCAGACATGACCGTGCCGAAGCGTGGTCTTCTCAGCCTGATCACATGATCAGCAGTAGGGCTGCCACAAATGATTATTTTGATAGTCGACTAGTCACCGATTATTTTTGCGATTAGTCAACTAATCAGATCATCATCCATTGGACGTAAAACATACAGCTTATTGCACCAGCAGCATCTGCTCTTATATAACTATCATTAGCTTACAGCTTTAAGTGTTTAAGGTATGTGCTAACTAAAAATAAAGACAAGATGATATTTTATTAAATTTTAATGAAATCTGCAGATTGTTTTGGTGGAGTTTAATAAACTCTGCTCCTTGCTATCGGAGTATATTCTCGAGCATCTCACACTTCTGATAATCAGCTGTCTGCTTGACGTTTATTCAGCTGTGTAAAAACTATAACTTTAATCTCAGCCAAACCGATTTACTCAGGAACAAATAAAATACTAAAAAAAAGCCAAACAATAACATTTTTAAGTTATCTAAGTGACTGTAGCATCCCCGGTTGAAAAGATGGTCTCTCAAACTGATGGTTCACAATCCTTTTATTAAACAGCCGTGTATGTGAACACACCGTAAGAGCTACAACATACAGAATAAAAGACTATTAGTAAATCAAACAGTGTGTTACCTTTAACCTTTTGACTTATTCATTAATCACAAAGTAATTATCTTTAACTTACATAACATATAACAGTGAAATCGTTGCATCGCTGCCTAAACATGACGAGGTACGTTAGCACCCTCTAGTGGGTGAAAACTTAGCCTTTATCCTTAGTAGCGGTCAGCAGCTATATGCTCTGTAAAACAACAAAGTACAAATCCACAGGACAAACTTTGTTACAAACCTTGTTCCCTCATCAACCAGGCGCTAGGAACTGCTTACAACTCAGGATTGCACCTTAATAGCCGTTCTTTTTCCCATTCCCGTCCATTAACCATAGAGCACACCTTCTCTCTGTGCATTAAAACCCGCGCTTCTGCTATATGGTTTACGCCACTTAATTTACGGCACCTTGTTGCCCTGTGACTTTCAAAATAAAAGCATCCGCTCCAACAATATAATAGTCACTCATAACTTTACAAACTACTTTACAAAATATTAATGAGGTCATTTACAGTGACTTATATATCATGTTTAACCTGAGTAGCGAAAGACGACGGTGGGTTTGAAAACGATTTGCCGGGAGTCCGGTGTTCTCACGGGCTCTAGTGAGCCTTGAACCCCGGCTCGCTATCGAGCTGGTGGGTAACAGACGTCTCCGAAAACGTCGGAGCACTTTTGAAAATATGTGATGTCTTGATAAACTGAGCACATATTTTAAGTTAACACAGCTACATTCTCGCCTGAAAATATGTTAAACGTTTATTTTGTGACCCAGAAAGAATAATAAGAGTGATATTAAAACTAACTAGCTGCCGCCATTGTTGACAACTGCGCTGGGTCGCGCTATGAATTCTGGGACACAGTTTCTTCTTCGGGGTTTAACGGCAGCTGGCATCCTTGTACATGCAGTGCTGCCATCTTCTGTTTCAGTCCGTTATTACACTCTTAAATCCTACTACTTAATCCTGCGTCTTTTGCGATCTTAGCTTCAAACGACGCGTCGACTATTAAATTAGTCGTCGACGATTTTAATAGTCGACGTAATCGTGACTAGTCGACTAATCGTGGCAGCTCTAATCAGCAGGACGGAGGCTGTGTGTGAGAACGAAACTAAAAACAAGCCAAATGAGTTTTTAATTATTGGGATCGTTTAAATCTGGAATCCAACGGCCGCGCTGAGGTTTCATTTCATCTGTCGTTCAGAAACGGAGACTCTTTATGTTTTTATTGTTGTTTATTTCATCCTTCGCCTGCTGCTGTCGTTCACAGCGGGAGTGCCACATGTTTGATTTGGTACGCCCTTCCTTTCTCTCCTCCCGGGATCAAACGGTTTGTTAGCCTTTGTTAGGTGAATGTGTACCCGCTACACCGCAGAGCACTCTGTGGGGGTTTGTTCACAAACTCTGTCTTTGGAGCGCGTGACCAGCTCGGGTGGCGCCCGGTGAGTTCCCGGCTGAGGGCTCTGAGCCCTCCCTTCACTTCTCTCCCATCACTTTTTCAGGAAACGGATTAAATGACATGAAAATCTCCCTGCCTCTAATCCGGGAGTTTCCACAGTTTGCAGCTTCCCGTCTCGGAGCTTTCTGTTGTCTGTCTGAAACCTTCTGTCTCCTCTCTGTTTTTAATGCAGGTCCTGAAGGCGCTCCTGCTGTTTCCCACCATCGAGCGCATGGCTCAGAGCCCTCAGGGGAAGGTCATGACCCCCGTGCTGTGTCACATGCGTTACGTGGTCTACCTGCCCCTCTTCCTGCTCTCGCTGCTGCCCGACAGGCTCAAAGTCGGCCTCATCAGACTGATGCTGGGGGGAATCCGCTCTCTGGACCTCACTGTGGTGCAGCCCACCCTGGGTCTGCTCAGTGGAGACTCTGCAGGTCGGCCATGCTTCGTTCTTCTGTGAGAATACAAACTCCTCCATATGCAGCGAGGGCAGATGCTTTTCAGACTGCAGACATTTGTCTTTGATAAGAAGCTTTTATGTGATAACACAGAGACAGAATTATGGAGAGAAACCCTGTCAGCACCAGAGGTGCCTGCAGAAAGGTGAGGGGGTTACATTTACAACATGCAGTGGCTGCATATTAATATACAGGGAGTGAAAGAGCTCAGTGCATGATGGGAATTCCCCCAGCAGGCTGGCAGCCGGTTCAGATTTAACAGCCGAGGTTTGAAATGTTGAGTTTGCAGCGAGAGCCGGACCAGCTTTAATCTCTGTGGTTTGTTTCCACGTGCAGCCAATGCCATGTACCTGGGCGGGCAGGAAATGAAGAAAGTTCTAAAAAGAGACGACACGACTATCGGGAAACATCTCGACAAGGTAAGAAAAGCCCCGCCTGCAAGAGGAGCGAATGAAAATGAAAGCCAGATACCTGTGCAGGTGCTGTCGCCTTTTTATTAAAGACAGCGCCCTGCCGGTCCTCCTGACTGCTCACGCTTCACTTACTGCTCTGTTCTGTACACTTTGGACACTTTACCGACCACATGACCTGACGCCGCCCCCAGCGCTCCTGTCAGATGTTACAGCAGAGCTTAGCGTCAGCGGTCTGACTCTGAGGGTCAAAGGTCAAACCTGTTGTTCCCTTTGTCGCGCTGAGCCTGTGAAAGCCTGATCAGGCTTTGACGGAGCTCAGTTTTGATCACACCCTCTAAAACCACGTTTCCCCTTTTCTCTCTAACAGTCTGTCTGTCTGTGCTTTCAGCTGATATTTTATTACGGAGCGACTGACCACTGGTGCCCGCTGCAGTATTATCACGAGATCAAGCAGGACTTTCCTCTTGGCGACTTCAGGCTGTGTGAAAACGGCTTCCGTCACGCCTTCGTGCTGGACGCCGGACGCGAAGTCGCCGAAATGGTGTTTGAATGGATCCGTGAAGATTTAAGGAGCCGAGTTCCCGGTGACCAAAATGCTTCATTCAGCGCCTCAGCTGGACGTTTGTAACGAGACCACAGAGCCAAACCAGAGGTTCATGTTGTCTTTGTGTAATAAGATGTGCAGGCGTGGAAGCTGTACAAGTTTGTGCTCAGTGAAAACACTAAACACAGCATCAGCCTTTAGAGGCCTGTAGCTGTGACCACATGCAACTCTTATATCTTGGCAAATCATATCAGTGTATGAATGTGAGCGTGAATGAATAGTGGCATTGTAAAGCGCTATATAAATCCAATCCAATCCATTATATAAAAATGCACAACGATTGCATGAGGGCGCTCATCATAGAGACCAAACATTTTTTAAAGTTTTGAAAATTTACAGTGAAATTTCAAAGAAGTCCAGATGAAGCCGCAGATGTGAGGAACAGTATTTTTAATCCATGTGAAATAACTGCTGTAATATTAACTGTTGTTTATCATTTTGGGAATAAATGAAAACTTAATTTATTAAACACACAGATAACTACAACAGGCCGTGTTACTGCTTCAGGTTCGGTCTGAAGATAAAGTTAATCCCACTCCAGGCTCCTGTAAGTGTGTTGCAGCATGAAGCAGTGAAAGCCTCACTCTGTGTTCTCGGAGCAGATTTTATTTCTCTTTTCTATCTTCCCGATTTCCCCGCTGCTCGACCTCGATGGGTCCTCGATACCTCCCAGCTTAAAAATCTTGGAAAAGTTCCCGAACACCAGTATCTATCAGGCCACTTTTACAGGTGTGCGTACAGCCAGTGGAAAAGTGTTCAGCGCTGATGATGAAGATTAAACTCTCACCGAGTCTCACTGCACGAATCCTGACAGGTCGTTCCAGAGTGAGCACATGAAGGCGTGCACTCATCACCGTGCAGATAACTTTGACTGCACGACCTTTACAGTAAAGATCACGCGTGATGTTAACGTAGCTGGAACTGCACAGCGGTCGGTATGAATAAAAAACACAAACTGAAGCAGTTACATCAGAACAAAAACATTTATTAATTTCTCAGTCAGTGAAACGCGGCTGTGTGAGGGCAGGTTCATGGTTATAGACTGAACAGCCGGTGCTGAGCTCAGTAAACTAACAATAAACACAAACTAATATTCCAGATGTGGTGTCAGATGTAATGAGGTGACGGACATCTGTGAGACTAAATCTTTGCTTCTTGGTTCATGCTGAGAAAAATCCAAATGCAGGAAGTGAGAGTTACAAATATGCAAATGGAGCAGAAATGACTCGTTAACACGACTTCAGATGGCGAAGCATCGGCATCTATCAGAGGCGTATTTTCAGCTTGTTCTGCCGTGATTGGCCACAAAGACCAGAGCAAACACACAAACAGGTGTTGCTCTAATCTCAGACCAGTACACGAGCTGAGGCCTGTGTTTGTGCCTGTGCTACCGGCACCCACAGCTCTCCACCACCATGTTGTCGTACTGCTTGTAGACCACGCTGCCGGCTGAGTCGATGTAGAGGATGCTGATGGGGCTGAGACTGGAGGGGACGCAGCAGCTGGGTGGGCTGAGATCAGGGTCCATGGAGTTCATCAGGGTCTGGATGACAGCATGGTTGGTGGGCTCCAGGTGGGCGCGCAGCGGGAAGTCGCACGTGCCGTCGCAGCGGCGCGCCTCGTAGTCCAAAGGGGCGATGATCCAGTCGTCCCAGCCCAAGTCTCTGAAGTTCACATGCAGCGGTTTCCGGCTGCAGCGGCTCCTCCTGCCTGCTCTCGCCGCCCCACCGAAAGACCGTTTGGACAGAGCTCTCTGTCGATGCCGGCGGTTCTTCTTTACGTGTTTTGGAATACGTTTCGGAGGCTTCAGGAGGCTAAATCCACCGCTCTTCATTCTGCGCGTTACCTCTCCGAACAGACTGTCGGCGGTGTCGGTATGCCAGAAAGCCACCAGCAAAGCTTTCTCCTGGGGTGGGCAAGGGGTGCGACCCAGCCCCAGGACCAGAGGGTCAGCCACCTTGTTGGTCAGTTCAGAGAAGGCCAGGAGCTGGAAGCAGGCCTGTGGTGGCTCCGAAGGATTCCTCAGATGGGCCTTCATGCCAGACCATACGTCAAACACCTCCCACCTGGGAAGACCACCACCCAAAACCTCGACAGTTCTGGAGTCCAGCAGTTGTCTCTCTGAAGAGCAGGAGTACAGGCGGATGTGATAAAGGTTTCCTCCGCTTGTTAGGGCAGGTCGAAGGTCTGCCGGAGGCTTCCTGTGGATTCTCAGCTCGGCCTCCACCAGCTCTTCCATCCTGGCCAGGCTGGACAAGTCGAATATGTAGCGCTGACCGCTCTCCCATGATGGAGGATCTGTGGATAAGGAGGAAAGTAAAGGTAGAACACGCAACATTTAACTTTATGTGGAGGTCTGAAAAGACCAACACTGGTGTTTGGCCACATGTGGGACTCAAGCCTCAGTCTCTAATACAGCTCCTTGGCTCTTCATATGATGTCACCTCTAAGTCTTTATGGCATTCATCAAAGTCAGTGATAAACATCATAAAGGGAACTGAGCGCTGTTAAACAAGAAACAGGAATGATATTTACAAATGTCATTCCTGTTGTTTAACCCGTTTAACAAAAACAGGAAGTTAAGAAAGAAATGCACTAAAATGATGCTGAAATGATAAAACTGATGTGTTGGTGTATGTGGATTCATTCATGGATTTCATATCTATTAAAAGCTTTTCAGGCTGACTTAGAGGAGGGTTTAGAGAATTTGAGATAAATTATCAGATTTTCCGGAGCAGGACCACACCTCCAAACACGCCCCTTCTGGTTCTTATCTATATATGACCCCCCCCCGGTTGTACAAGCTGTTTGTTCTTGTTTTTGTGTCCCTCCCTCCCCTTTTTAATCCTTTCACTTCTTCACTTCTCATTGGTTCATGGGGATCTGCCAGGCCCGGGATACGCCAGTCCCCTCTGAGGCTTTCCCCAAACCGCAGCTCAGTTCATGTGCAAGCTGTTCACCTTTGTCAACTGAAACGCTGTCAAACCCAATATGAGGACGAGAGCCCAGCAAGTGAATAGCAATGAAAACTGTAAACCTGGAGATGAGACCGTCTGATGGTCACAACATAGTAAAAACCCAGCATAAATAATCACTTCTGCTAACTTTAAATTCTTTACTAACTTTAAAAATCAGTGATATATTTAGTAATCTGTGTCAACAATGGAAATATGGTTATTTAGAACAGAATAACACCAAATATAGATGTAATAAAACTAGAACATTCAGTTTTTTAGGCAGGCTTTTGAGGGAAAGTGAATTAAATTGGTGTCAAACCTCGTCCTTGGTCCACAAAACTTGTAACTGTGTTAGCAGCTCCTGCTCTGTCTGAAACGTCAAAGTCTCTGCTTTGAGGTTTGGACAGCGTTTGGTATAAAAACACCATGTAGTCGTGGAGGACCACCGAGCCGTTAACTGACCGATCTCTCCTCATCATGCTCATGTTCGCGCCCCACAGCGAACTGGACTGCAACGCTCCGGTCCACTCCATCCCGACCCAGAAAGCAAAGCAGAGCTGAAACAACACGGGATGATCCATCTGAGGTGCTGTCCTCAAGTCAAATAAAGAGCTTCAGGTAGGGGTGAGACTGAGAAAAATCCCCTCTGACTTTCAATCAGAGGATCATCTTCATGTAGATCGTCTGTGTACCTGCATGCAGGTGTACAGGTAGACAGTGCCCCCTGCCAGCTTTGTAGATTTATAAACATGTGTCACATTAAAGGAAAAATGACTACAAAGTGTTTTGAAAAGAAGTTCCATTTTATGCCTCAAAAACAGCTTCAGTGCTCCCGGGATTGATTGTCTAACACACAGCTGGATCTAAGCATTTCAGAAGATAACCCCTCCTTTGGTTTAACGTGTAACTCGAACCTACAGCCATGCAGAGCCACCAACGCCTTCACTGTGAGCGTGGAAGCATCAGGTTTGTCCTGATTTGTAAAGAATGCATTCTGACATGTCGGAATATTTGAATCCAAGGTTTTGTTGATCAACACAGACTCAATTTGAAATGTAGCTTTTATATATTATATCTTATTAACCCTGCCTTTTCAATACAATGCACTCATCATATGTATACTAATTATGAATATTTCACAATTTAAAATTATTATTTTAAATAGTTATTATTATTATTACTAACTTTCATAATACAACACAAAAAATGAATAGATTAGAAAATATATCTTTACATGAATATACTGCTCAAAAAATAAAAAATAAAAGTCAGATAAGCTCCTGGATCAGAATCAGAATATTTTATTAATCCCTGAAAAAATTATGTGGTTACACTAGCTCCAGGATGATAAAAACAATAACAGAGAGAACTAAATTAAATAATACAAAGTATTACAAAGTTTACAAAATATAAGAAATAGCTCTAATGTGAGTAATCCCCCAGTTCAAACCCAATTAGTTCTTGCATCACCCAACATTTGACAGTGCACCATCACTGATGTAAGTGTTGATTCATACCCACCTCAAAAGCTGAACCTCACTGGTTATTCTTGTGCAGAGACAATTTCATAGTCTATGAAGTTCTACTGAGACGTGATTATTGCTGGTTGAAAACTTTAACCAATTCCCGCCTGGATGACTTGAAACACAGTCAGCTATGGCAATTTTGCTAGTCTCTCAGGAGACTTTGTAGCTTGTTTCAATGGTAATTTCTGGAGTTGTCGATTTACGATATCTAGCCGTCCTTTTTATTGAGGGAAGTTGTCAGGTATTAAGATTTCTTGGCAACATTAACACAATATGGGATTCCAATCCTGCATTCAGTAAAACAAAGTATTGACACTTTGCTCTTTGTCAATACATACAAAGGGACCGTACATTCTTTATTCGACAGTCACTGAGCCAGTAAATGGGCAAATGATCAACCAATCACGTGAGCAATCCCCCAGTTCAAACCCAATTAGTTCTTGCATCACCCAACATTTGACAGTGCACCATCAGTGATGTGAGTGTTGATTCATACCCACCTCAAAAGCTGAAACTCACTGGTTATTCTTGTGCAGAGGCAATTTCATAGTCTATGAAGCTCTACTGAGACGTGATTATTGCTGGTTGAAAACTTTAACCAATTCCCGCCTGGATGACTTGAAACACAGTCAGCTATGGCAATTTTTGCTAGTCTCTCAGGAGACTTTGTAGCTTGTTTCAATGGTAATTTCTGGAGTTGTCGATTTACGATATCTAGCCGTTCTTTTTATTGAGGAGGTTGTCAGGTATTAAGATTTCTTGGCAACATTAACACAATATGGGATTCCAATCCTGCATTCAGTAAAACAAAGTATTGACACTTTGCTCTTGGTCAATACATACAAAGGGACCGTACATTCTTTATTCGACAGTCACTGAGCCAGTAAATGGGCGGGATTTCCAAATGATCAACCAATCACGTGAGTAATCCCCCAGTTCAAACCCAATTAGTTCTTGCATCACCCAACATTTGACAGTGCACCATCACTGATGTAAGTGTTGATTCATACCCACCTGAAAAGCTGAAACTCACTGGTTATTCTTGTGCAGAGACAATTTCATAGTCTATGAAGTTCTACTGAGACGTGATTATTGCTGGTTGAAAACTTTAACCAATTCCCGCCTGGATGATTTGAAACACAGTCAGCTATGGCAATTTTTGCTAGTCTCTCAGGAGACTTTGTAGCTTGTTTCAATGGTAATTTCTGGAGTTGTCGATTTACGATATCTAGCCGTTCTTTTTATTGAGGGAGGTTGTCAGGTATTAAGATTTCTTGGCAACATTAACACAATATGGGATTCCAATCCTGCATTCAGTAAAACAAAGTATTGACACTTTGCTCTTGGTCAATACATACAAAGGGACCGTACATTCTTTATTCGACAGTCACTGAGCCAGTAAATGGGCGGGATTTCCAAATGATCAACCAATCACGTGAGTAATCCCCCAGTTCAAACCCAATTAGTTCTTGCATCACCCAACATTTGACAGTGCACCATCACTGATGTAAGTGTTGATTCATACCCACCTCAAAAGCTGAACCTCACTGGTTATTCTTGTGCAGAGACAATTTCATAGTCTATGAAGTTCTACTGAGACGTGATTATTGCTGGTTGAAAACTTTAACCAATTCCCGCCTGGATGACTTGAAACACAGTCAGCT
Source organism: Oreochromis niloticus (assembly GCF_001858045.2). Classification (NCBI taxonomy): domain Eukaryota; kingdom Metazoa; phylum Chordata; class Actinopteri; order Cichliformes; family Cichlidae; genus Oreochromis; species Oreochromis niloticus. The sequence continues at coordinate 30,161,713 of NC_031983.2, forward strand.
ATGGCAATTTTTGCTAGTCTCTCAGGAGACTTTGTAGCTTGTTTCAATGGTAATTTCTGGAGTTGTCGATTTACGATATCTAGCCGTCCTTTTTATTGAGGGAGGTTGTCAGGTATTAAGATTTCTTGGCAACATTAACACAATATGGGATTCCAATCCTGCATTCAGTAAAACAAAGTATTGACACTTTGCTCTTGGTCAATACATACAAAGGGACCGTACATTCTTTATTCGACAGTCACTGAGCCAGTAAATGGGCAAATGATCAACCAATCACGTGAGTAATCCCCCAGTTCAAACCCAATTAGTTCTTGCATCACCCAACATTTGACAGTGCACCATCACTGATGTAAGTGTTGATTCATACCCACCTCAAAAGCTGAACCTTACTGGTTATTCTTGTGCAGAGACAATTTCATAGTCTATGAAGTTCTACTGAGACGTGATTATTGCTGGTTGAAAACTTTAACCAATTCCCGCCTGGATGACTTGAAACACAGTCAGCTATGGCAATTTTTGCTAGTCTCTCAGGAGACTTTGTAGCTTGTTTCAATGGTAATTTCTGGAGTTGTCGATTTACGATATCTAGCCGTCCTTTTTATTGAGGGAAGTTGTCAGGTATTAAGATTTCTTGGCAACATTAACACAATATGGGATTCCAATCCTGCATTCAGTAAAACAAAGTATTGACACTTTGCTCTTTGTCAATACATACAAAGGGACCGTACATTCTTTATTCGACAGTCACTGAGCCAGTAAATGGGCAAATGATCAACCAATCACGTGAGCAATCCCCCAGTTCAAACCCAATTAGTTCTTGCATCACCCAACATTTGACAGTGCACCATCAGTGATGTGAGTGTTGATTCATACCCACCTCAAAAGCTGAAACTCACTGGTTATTCTTGTGCAGAGGCAATTTCATAGTCTATGAAGTTCTACTGAGACGTGATTATTGCTGGTTGAAAACTTTAACCAATTCCCGCCTGGATGACTTGAAACACAGTCAGCTATGGCAATTTTTGCTAGTCTCTCAGGAGACTTTGTAGCTTGTTTCAATGGTAATTTCTGGAGTTGTCGATTTACGATATCTAGCCATCCTTTTTATTGAGGGAAGTTGTCAGGTATTAAGATTTCTTGGCAACATTAACACAATATGGGATTCCAATCCTGCATTCAGTAAAACAAAGTATTGACACTTTGCTCTTGGTCAATACATACAAAGGGACCGTACATTCTTTATTCGACAGTCACTGAGCCAGTAAATGGGCGGGATTTCCAAATGATCAACCAATCACGTGAGTAATCCCCCAGTTCAAACCCAATTAGTTCTTGCATCACCCAACATTTGACAGTGCACCATCAGTGATGTGAGTGTTGATTCATACCCACCTGAAAAGCTGAAACTCACTGGTTATTCTTGTGCAGAGACAATTTCATAGTCTATGAAGTTCTACTGAGACGTGATTATTGCTGGTTGAAAACTTTAACCAATTCCCGCCTGGATGATTTGAAACACAGTCAGCTATGGCAATTTTTGCTAGTCTCTCAGGAGACTTTGTAGCTTGTTTCAATGGTAATTTCTGGAGTTGTCGATTTACGATATCTAGCCGTCCTTTTATTGAGGGAGGTTGTCAGGTATTAAGATTTCTTGGCAACATTAACACAATATGGGATTCCAATCCTGCATTCAGTAAAACAAAGTATTGACACTTTGCTCTTGGTCAATACATACAAAGGGACCGTACATTCTTTATTCGACAGTCACTGAGCCAGTAAATGGGCAAATGATCAACCAATCACGTGAGTAATCCCCCAGTTCAAACCCAATTAGTTCTTGCATCACCCAACATTTGACAGTGCACCATCAGTGATGTGAGTGTTGATTCATACCCACCTGAAAGCTGAAACTCACTGGTTATTCTTGTGCAGAGACAATTTCATAGTCTATGAAGTTCTACTGAGACGTGATTATTGCTGGTTGAAAACTTTAACCAATTCCCGCCTGGATGACTTGAAACACAGTCAGCTATGGCAATTTTTGCTAGTCTCTCAGGAGACTTTGTAGCTTGTTTCAATGGTAATTTCTGGAGTTGTCGATTTACGATATCTAGCCGTCCTTTTTATTGAGGGAAGTTGTCAGGTATTAAGATTTCTTGGCAACATTAACACAATATGGGATTCCAATCCTGCATTCAGTAAAACAAAGTATTGACACTTTGCTCTTGGTCAATACATACAAAGGGACCGTACATTCTTTATTCGACAGTCACTGAGCCAGTAAATGGGCGGGATTTCCAAATGATCAACCAATCACGTGAGTAATCCCCCAGTTCAAACCCAATTAGTTCTTGCATCACCCAACATTTGACAGTGCACCATCAGTGATGTGAGTGTTGATTCATACCCACCTCAAAAGCTGAAACTCACTGGTTATTCTTGTGCAGAGACAATTTCATAGTCTATGAAGTTCTACTGAGACGTGATTATTGCTGGTTGAAAACTTTAACCAATTCCCGCCTGGATGATTTGAAACACAGTCAGCTATGGCAATTTTTGCTAGTCTCTCAGGAGACTTTGTAGCTTGTTTCAATGGTAATTTCTGGAGTTGTCGATTTACGATATCTAGCCGTCCTTTTTATTGAGGGAGGTTGTCAGGTATTAAGATTTCTTGGCAACATTAACACAATATGGGATTCCAATCCTGCATTCAGTAAAACAAAGTATTGACACTTTGCTCTTGGTCAATACATACAAAGGGACCGTACATTCTTTATTCGACAGTCACTGAGCCAGTAAATGGGCAAATGATCAACCAATCACGTGAGTAATCCCCCAGTTCAAACCCAATTAGTTCTTGCATCACCCAACATTTGACAGTGCACCATCAGTGATGTGAGTGTTGATTCATACCCACCTGAAAAGCTGAAACTCACTGGTTATTCTTGTGCAGAGACAATTTCATAGTCTATGAAGTTCTACTGAGACGTGATTATTGCTGGTTGAAAACTTTAACCAATTCCCGCCTGGATGATTTGAAACACAGTCAGCTATGGCAATTTTTGCTAGTCTCTCAGGAGACTTTGTAGCTTGTTTCAATGGTAATTTCTGGAGTTGTCGATTTACGATATCTAGCCGTCCTTTTTATTGAGGGAGGTTGTCAGGTATTAAGATTTCTTGGCAACATTAACACAATATGGGATTCCAATCCTGCATTCAGTAAAACAAAGTATTGACACTTTGCTCTTGGTCAATACATACAAAGGGACCGTACATTCTTTATTCGACAGTCACTGAGCCAGTAAATGGGCAAATGATCAACCAATCACGTGAGTAATCCCCCAGTTCAAACCCAATTAGTTCTTGCATCACCCAACATTTGACAGTGCACCATCACTGATGTAAGTGTTGATTCATACCCACCTCAAAAGCTGAACCTTACTGGTTATTCTTGTGCAGAGACAATTTCATAGTCTATGAAGTTCTACTGAGACGTGATTATTGCTGGTTGAAAACTTTAACCAATTCCCGCCTGGATGACTTGAAACACAGTCAGCTATGGCAATTTTTGCTAGTCTCTCAGGAGACTTTGTAGCTTGTTTCAATGGTAATTTCTGGAGTTGTCGATTTACGATATCTAGCCGTCCTTTTATTGAGGGAAGTTGTCAGGTATTAAGATTTCTTGGCAACATTAACACAATATGGGATTCCAATCCTGCATTCAGTAAAACAAAGTATTGACACTTTGCTCTTTGTCAATACATACAAAGGGACCGTACATTCTTTATTCGACAGTCACTGAGCCAGTAAATGGGCAAATGATCAACCAATCACGTGAGCAATCCCCAGTTCAACCCAATTAGTTCTTGCATCACCCAACATTTGACAGTGCACCATCACTGATGTGAGTGTTGATTCATACCCACCTCAAAAGCTGAAACTCACTGGTTATTCTTGTGCAGAGGCAATTTCATAGTCTATGAAGCTCTACTGAGACGTGATTATTGCTGGTTGAAAACTTTAACCAATTCCCGCCTGGATGACTTGAAACACAGTCAGCTATGGCAATTTTTGCTAGTCTCTCAGGAGACTTTGTAGCTTGTTTCAATGGTAATTTCTGGAGTTGTCGATTTACGATATCTAGCCGTTCTTTTTATTGAGGGAGGTTGTCAGGTATTAAGATTTCTTGGCAACATTAACACAATATGGGATTCCAATCCTGCATTCAGTAAAACAAAGTATTGACACTTTGCTCTTGGTCAATACATACAAAGGGACCGTACATTCTTTATTCGACAGTCACTGAGCCAGTAAATGGGCGGGATTTCCAAATGATCAACCAATCACGTGAGTAATCCCCCAGTTCAAACCCAATTAGTTCTTGCATCACCCAACATTTGACAGTGCACCATCAGTGATGTGAGTGTTGATTCATACCCACCTGAAAAGCTGAAACTCACTGGTTATTCTTGTGCAGAGACAATTTCATAGTCTATGAAGTTCTACTGAGATGTGATTATTGCTGGTTGAAAACTTTAACCAATTCCCGCCTGGATGATTTGAAACACAGTCAGCTATGGCAATTTTTGCTAGTCTCTCAGGAGACTTTGTAGCTTGTTTCAATGGTAATTTCTGGAGTTGTCGATTTACGATATCTAGCCGTCCTTTTTATTGAGGGAGGTTGTCAGGTATTAAGATTTCTTGGCAACATTAACACAATATGGGATTCCAATCGTGTTTAGATACTAAGATTTGTTGGTAGCTAAGCAGCTCAACTTCTTTCAGTGTCCTTGACCGACATTTCATTTGAGAAGGTTTTTCAGTTCTTAGAGCAAGTGGTGGAGAAGAGGGTCACGGACCCTGAGCCAAGGTGTGAAAATGCGTACATGGCAACTTTAATACAATGTGTGATTCAGTGAAATCTCGTATATATAAATGTATTGATGCTTCAGTCGATATCAGCTGGATAGTGTAGTGGTGAGACTCCACGCCTTTGGAGTGGGAGTCACAAGTTCAAGTCCTACTTGGGCCTCTGCATCCAGTACTTCGCTCTCATGGTGATGAGGTACAACACACATGCTACGGCAAGGGGGAGCCAGGACGCCAAGTAAGGGGGGGAGATATCGTCCTTCCCGAGGTTGGCGACATCAGGAAGAAGGGACATTAGAATTTTAACTTTGAATGTAAGGTTGTAATTCATTGAGAGAGAGCAATGAGAGCAAGTTCAAGAGTACTGAACTGGTGGCAGCTCAAAGGCACCTCAGGTACAATGATATTGTGATGAGGCATTACCAAAGTGATGGTACACAGCATCTATGAAGTAGAGTAGCAGGCTTTTGTAATGACACAAAAAAAAAGTTCACAATGAAGCAACATTTCAGCAGCTAATGTTCTGGAGAGAGTCCTGGTGGTAGCATCAGGATCCAGGTGGATATTTTTCATCATTATTTTATTATTATCTTTTTTTTTTTGGTTTGTTTTGTTTTGTTTTGTTTTGTTTTGTTCATTGATTGTTCACTCACTGTTCGTAACTGAATCAGTTTAAGATATTAGTGAGGACTCAACACGTAGTCCGATCACACTAATGGTTAAAAAGAAAAAAAAAATCATTTTGACACTGAACTGGATCCAGATTAGCACCGACTCCTAAGAGTTCATCTTTAAGATCAGGTCTCGTCCCATGTCTGCCAGCATCTACGTCACCGACCCATTCATAAATCCTTTAAGAAGTAAACCCAGTAACCAATCAGAAGCCGTCCTTCATTGAGGCCCGTGCTGTAAGTCTGGACAGGCCCCTCAGTGAGTTCATGTCTCTGCAGCATCAGCAGAGTCTCTGCTGCTGCTCCTCTTCCTCTTTCTGCTCTCTCCATCATTGTATCCGTCTGTCTGTCCAGTGTCTGTGTTTTGGTGACTACAGGGAGTTTCTGGAAATTTCTGTCCAGGCGCCAGCACCTGTCTGACGGTCACATTCACTCTGGAGCTCTGGATGTACCTGGAGCAGACGGCCCATTCCTCCTCGGACACCGGCTCCACCACGGAGCCTTCCTGTGGGGGGGGGCCTGGATGCATCCCCCGTCTCTAACGCCAGACGCTCTGGAGGTGCGGGGAGGATTCGTGGGACCGCGTGGTACAGAAGGCGGCTCGGCCCCGACATCACCATCACATCCCCGCTGTGCATGAGCATGGCTGTAGGGGGGTCCTGTCTGCGGGGGCCGCCCAGGAGGAAGATGGCTGACTGACCAAAACTGTGAAGACAACACGGAAAAATGGAATTCAAACATGTCCTTCCCATAACGACTGTGAAAAAACAAGCGTCCCACCTAAACGACAGCAGCGGCCGAGTGTGGTCCAGCTCCGACTCGTCCACGTGGATTCCCAGAGAAGAGTCCGATCGGTAATAGTTGAGGATTCCCGCTTCCGAGATAAAGCCAGGGAAGCCGCAGGCAGCTGTCACGTGAGCGGAGAGGAGGTGGAGGTCACGTGGGAAAGGAGTGTGACTGCTGGGAGAGTACGTCTGCAAACAGGAGGGGAGGAATGAGGTGAAGAGAAAGAGCGGCCTAACAGACCGTGGCAAACGTTTGCTCTAGAACCGTCGCCGCCTGTGCTTCTGGGGGAGCAGCGGTGAAGCAGATGCTCACCTTTGTGTCCCAGTTGTAATGATAGCCCAGCGTGACCCAGCGCAGCCGTTCCAGGAGAGTCCGAGCTTCTCGTTTTCCAGCCTGAGAAGATCTGCGGATCAAATTCGTACATATTGTGTTATTTCTTAAATCTGTAAATCTGGAACATATCGTATTGTTAAATAGGCTAGTCTGTTACTGTTACTGTACTGGAGCAACTGTAACCCACATAATTTCCTTAGGGGTCAGTAAAGTATGATTCTGAAATAGGTTAAAGAGTAAGACGAGAGCACACATGAAGAGTTTGAGTGACGTCCACACAGTTTGTTCAAAGATCTGACAGCAGCTGAGCTCTCCAAACCTGCAAACAACAGCGGACTTTACAACAGCGCCCCCTGGTGGCACTGAATTCTTTAGACACCACAGCAGTCGAGCACCAAGGATTTTCAGTAATTAAACACCTGAGCTGCTTTTTGTCGCATAAAATAGGAAACAGAGGTTTTGTTTGCGTTCTCATAAACACTAACCCTTCCTCACTTTTTCACTTCACTCTCAGCTTTCACAGCAGAACGTCACAAAAAGCAGCTGCTCTACACCAACGATGGCAATATGAACATCAGGTTAAAGAAAAAATCTGCGCTCCTGTCAACGTCGGCGGAACGTCAGGGGAATGTCAGAAGAACGTCGGGGCAACGTCAGAGGAATTGTCGGGGGAACGTCGCGGAAACAGAGGAATTGTCAGAGGAGCCCCGGGGCAACGTCAGAGGAATGTCATGGGAACGTCAGAGGAACATCGGGGAAACGTCTGAGGAACGTTGGGGAGATGTCTGAGGAACATTAGAGGAACGTCGGGGCAACATCAGAGGATCGTTGGGGGAACATCTGAGGAACACTGGGGAAATGTCAGAGGAACTATGGGGGAGAAAAAGCTGCATTTTAAAGTGGGTCATTTGCATAATTGGAGGATTTGGAACAAGCGAAATGGTTTGAAAATCAGCTGTAAACTCAGAGCTCTAATAATCTTTAGCCATGCTCAGACCGCCACCTCCAAACACACGCACATGCATGACGAGGCACAGATACACCTGAGCAGCCGGAGGGCTGTGGTGGCGTCGCAGTGACCCCTGCTGGTAGTAGACTGTTTACCTTCATTGGGAGTTCGAGCTCCTCCTGCTGTGACCTGTGCAGCATGTACCTGTAGACACCTGTGAGTCTCACCTCAGGCTGTGCACACTCTGTCCCCAGATGTCCTGAGTCTCTAAGGGGGACATGTGCATGTCCAGGTTGCAGATGTTTGGTTTCTGAGGGTAAATCTTCAGACACTGTCGGAGCCAGAACGGCTGCGTGCCACGCAGGAACGGATTGGAAATGAAGATGAACCCTGAACGAGGAAGAGTGCAGAGTCATCATCATCATCGTGTACCCAGAGCACTAAACTCGGTCCAGTTCATGGGCCACATGAAGCCCAGTTTCATCTGAAGCAGGTAAAAAGACATAAAGCAGCTCGTGTGTTCAGCAGCAGGCCACAGCTGAATGAATGCAGAGCATCGTCTTCATCCAGCGAGTCCTCGCTGGAACACGCTGCTGACATTAAATTCCCAGTGGGCAGCCAATCAGAACTGTCCATTACAGTCGAGACCATTCTACTGAGCTAGACTAAAAACACTTCAGTTCCTGAAACGTGGAAAAACAAGACTAACTCTCAGTAACCTCAGAGCCGGCTTCTCCCTACGCTTTACCTTATTGTATGAGGCGCTGCGAGGCGACTGTCGCTGTTATTTGGTTCTTTACAGCTGGATTGAATTGAACCAGACCGCATGCATTGCACTTCCAATCAAAACTTTATTTAAACTCTAACGTGAGCGTGTACCTGGGTGTCCTCGCAGGCCGAAGGCTTGCCATTCTCTGACGGGCTGTAATCCGACTCTGGTGGCTTCCACATCGCTCACTGCGGCGGCGGCGAGGTTAACTGGAATGATCTACACACACACACACACACACACACACACACACCTACATCATTAGCAGACGTCACGGTTGTAAAATCATTTTCGCTCAGGTGCTGTCTACACCTGTTCTTCAGCAGACCTGCACCAGTCAGGTGAGACCCAGTCCACTGTGACGTCAGTCAGGTGGATTCAGGTGATCTGCAGATTCAGACTGTTCGTGTTTGAACTCTGACCCTCACACCTGTCTGCTGCGTCGACCACCTTCAACCTTCACTCTGTGACACACAGTCATCGGTGTGACCAATGAAATGATCAATCACTGATCAGTATTTGTTCATCCAGGTGAGTTTGCTTCACACGAAAACCAGATCAGAAATGAAAGTGGACAGGTGAGGGCAGGTGGAGGTCACCTGTGGAACTTTTCACTTTGTTGGTCAGAGAAGTCAAACTTCAAACTGACCCATGAAAAAGAACAAGGAGGAGAAAGATGGCTGCTAAACGCCGGGAGCGCGCTATGCTCTCACCTGTTCACCGGGCGCACACCTGGAAAAGTCGATGACGTCGCTGAGGTCCGGTGGGGGGTTTCTCCTCCTGTAAAACTTAAAGATCTTCCGAAACGCATCCTCTCCACCCTCCACCATGGAGGCTGCCATCTTAGCCATGACGTCACTGTCCTGCGCGTCCTACTCCGGAAGTAAAAACAAACAAAAATTAAAGAACAAAACAAACAAACAAATAAAAATATATTTAAACAGTTAACAGGGCGAGCGGGGAGAGACAAACTGTAACATGTTTCAGCGTCACTGTCCACGCGGGTCACAGACTTATGGTGCTCAATCACGTGATCGAAGCTGCATTTACTGAACCTCGGAAATCATTTTTTCTTAAAAATGATTTTCTTCAGAGCATTGATGAGCAATAAGAAACAGATTACAAATAAAATGCAGACACATCGAAATATTGGTTAAAAGGATTTGAGAGAAAAAAGGAAAAACAACCAACTCAGAAAAATACATTTGTTCAAAGTTAGGCTTGAAAGAGTTCACATATTTTAACTCCTGCACTGCCACCAATCAGACGCCGTTTCATCGCTCTCAGGTCCCAGGTGGCCCTGAACGCAACATCACGTCACGGGTCAGAGAAAGCAACATGGCGGCGTCCAAGAAAGTGTTCGAGGTGTTCGTGTCCAAAGTGCCGTGGACTGTGGCCACCAGTGAGTCTGCTCATTATCGATCAGTCATGTTTGATTTTTGTGACGACATGTGACGTGTGCAGCCGATCACGCATGTCGATTATCGTCAGGTAGATTGGCACGGGAAGAATTTAACGTGCAGTAAGGTGTCCGGTAGGTCAGTCACGTGGCTGCAGCTTACAGGTGTTTTACCTGAGGCAGTTCACATTAAAGGACTGCCCTAATTACAGGCCGGGCTGATGACGTCAGAGCAGTTTTGCTTGAGTCACAGTTCAGAGTGATTCTCTGTCTGATCCTGAGCTTCCATCCAACCTCTGGAGCACACTGTGCAGGAACAAAATATAAAAGTAGACAACAGGAATAAATAAGAGGAGGAATATGTACAGAAACAACAGGAAGGCCCACAGTGGAGAGCAAAGTCAAAGTCAGCCAGTGTGTGAGTGACCTGAGTGATGAGGGTCACTCACACACTGGCTCATAGTGGGCAGGGTGTGGGTGGGTGTCCGAGTGGCCCAGGGAAAGAAACTGTGAGTGAGTCTGGAGGTGTGGGACCTGACTGACTTGAGGCGCCCACCAGAGGTCAAACAGGTGGTGGGCGGGGTCGGCTGTGCTCTGGTTTACCTGAGACAGAAGGATCTGGCGATGGCCTCCAGGGGTGGCAGATGACAGCCAGTGCTTTTTTGGGTGGTGTTAATGACTGTCTGCACCGCCTTCCTGTTCTCAGTTGTGGCCCCTGAGCACCAAACACCAGGCAGGAGGAGAGCACGCTCTCCACTGAGCAGCAGTAGAAAGCCAGTAGCAGCTCCTGGTCCAGATTCTTTTTCCCAGGACACCGAGGACGTGCAGGCGCTGCTGGGCCTCCTTTACCAGGGCGATGGTGTTGTAGGTCCAGGTGAGATCAGGGGAGATGTGGGTGTCCAGAAACATGAAGGTGGAAACAGATTCTGCCTGTTCTTCATTTATAATGAGGGGGGAGTGGACCTGTCTGTGCCTCCTGAGCTCCATTATGAGTTCTTTGGTTTTAAGGATGTTCAGCTTCAGGTTGTTCTCTGGATCCCAGGATCAGGATCTGAAGTTGGTCCAGTTTGGTGTTGAGCATCCTCACGGAGCTCTTCCTCTTCTCCAGGTGGCTCAGCGCTCTGTGAAGGGTGATGGCATCCTCTGTGGGGTCGAGGGAGGGAGTGGACAGTCTGTGATGTGTGAGACACTACCCACTCGAAACACTAGATGACGACAGATGTGAGGGGACGTGAGAGGAAGCAGGACAGGTGAGGTGCAGACACTCAGGTGTTTGGACTGACATGTTCCTGTGTGTATGTTTCAGAGGAGATGAAGGAGTACTTCGGGCAGTTTGGAGCCGTGAAGAAGTGCCTGCTGCCGTTTGTAAGTAGTCATCACTGACATCACACCGTGTCACACAGTCACATGACCCAACAGGAAGTGACCACCTGTAGCCTCACAGCCACACACACACACACACACACGCACGCCTCAATTCAGCTCTGCATGTTTTTAGTGTGTGAGCACTGCCTGAGATGATGATGCAAGCAGCAGGTGGTGGCAGTGTGTGTGTGTGTGTGCACCTGCATGTCAGTGACGTCTCTGCGTGTCCTCAGGATAAAGAAACGGGCTTCCACAGAGGCTTCTGCTGGATCGGCTTCTCCTCTGAGGAAGGACTCAACAACGCTCTGCAGAAGGACCCGCACGTGCTCGAGGGCGCCAAGGTAAGACCATCTGTCACCAAAGCAAGGGCTTCTGGGTAATGGAGTCGCTGTGGTCTCTTTGAACCAGCAGTGGTCAAATCAGAAAACCTCTGTACTCCTCTGATCTTCTGGATTAAACCAGATCACTTTTGTGATGTCATCTTCTGCACGTTCGCAGAAACAACAAAGAAAATTTTTTGCCTCTGATTGCTCAGTGTCCCCGCCCCCACAGACGGGGACACTGTGAGATGTCCTGACCGTTCGGTCTGTTTCCAGCTGCAGGTTCAGAGGAACAGACGCCTATTTGCAGGACAGAAGTCGGACAAAGACGCCGAGTACGACTGACGCTCCGAGGACGCGCCGCTCTTCTTCTCTCCGTGCTCCGGCTGCCTGCTCGGGCCGACGTCACACTTCCTGTTTGATTATCGTCAGTGAATTGATGACCGATTCGTCAGTCCTCATCTTGTTATTTATTGTCAGCCGCCGTGCTGGACTTCCTGTTGCAACGTGAAACCGTTCATGCCGAGCTGTACAGAAAAAAGCCAATAAAGACCAAACTAAACTCCATTTGTCTCGTGGTTCTATTGTCAGTAAAAGACTTCCTCCTTGACTTTGGGAACAAAATGAAGGAAAAACTTTGAACAGTCTTTAGAAAAAGGAGGATGCTTCTTTCAAAATCCAATAAAGCAGAGGAAGTGTCTGGATAGCAGACGGACTCCACACAAAACTGTAAAACGACAAAGATTTTAGTTTTTACTTTTCAATAAAAACCAAACTGAACAATAGAAAAGCGTCGATCCTGATGAAACCGCACGACTGTCTTTAAAGCAGTTTGCTCCACACTGAGGGAACATCAGAATCCTTCAACACTATCAAAATAAAAGCCCTGCATTCAGAATCTAACCTCATCATTCTGAGTTTGATTTTATTTGGTAATGATCTGAATCATGATGCAAGACAAAGTACACTTCATGTAATATGCAGGAAAAACACTTTAAAAGTAACTGAGTAACTTTATACTTTTGCATGTTGTTAAAAATACAGTAAACAGAAAGAAAATGTGAAACGCTGCAGCTGGTCTTAACGTTTCTCAGGACTCTGTGTGATCTGCAGCAGAGCCAGAGTGAGGTCGGATGCAGTAAAGTACTTCCTAACAGGGATGAAAACGTCCACACATTCCTGATGTCGGATTATTTTTATTTCCAGACATGAAAAATGAGGTCAGCTCATCATCATCATCGTCGTTGTTGTGTTCAATAAAAAGACAAATCTGCACATTAAAGGAATATTCTGCATGTTAATAAAGAATCTGAAACTACATTTCCCATGATGCACAGAACAGCCGACTGATTCCTTCACCCTGCAGACAGACTCTGAGGGGGCGGAGCTTCCGGTCAGAAACTGTAACAAAACGTCCTCATGCGCAGCTTCAGAGTCTGTTTTTACAGCGCCGGAGGATCCGCTGGACCAGGACCAGCACGGCCCGGCACAGGTTCAGGGTCAGCGCGGCTGTCCCAGCAGGCCAGCTTTAGCCGCCAGAGCCTCGTTCTGCTGGATGTGATACTCCTGGAAACGCATGGAGATCCTCTGAGTCATCTTCAGATACTTCTGCAGGCACGACTCGGAGCAGCTCGACTGAAACACAAACAGCTGTGAGGATTTTATCCAGATGTTCCTTCACTTACATGGTTCTGTCATCCAATCATCTTTTTTTACCTCCTCGGGCTTCACGTCTCTCGTGGTGAAGTCTCGGACGCAGTCCATGAAGCAGTTCTCCGTCACCTTGTTGTACGTCCCCAGAAACTCCTTAAACTGAACACAGGAAACAGACACGACTCAGAAAACGGCTGCAGAGCAGCAATTCAACAAAACAATCTGAGAGACGACCGAGAAGGATCCGAGGTTCAGGTCTGGGAAGAAATTTCCTGAAACAGGTTTCACGCTCAGCGGAGACCTCCGTCCTCTCGCTGCTCCAGGCACGCTCAGTTTTACTGATGCAGTCAACAGTTTTGGTTTTCTTCAAGCCCTCCAAGACTGTGAAGCTGCCTTAAAGACCCAAGGTGGGAGCTCAGGATCAAATCTATTACCTCAGATCTGCGTGTGTGACAGAGGCTTCCTGCTGCAGGTTTAAATGATAAGAGCGATGCCACTGGATCAAAGCTGTGACTTTTAGTTCAAAGAACTTTATTCTGATAAATGTATAAATTCAAATGTTTCTTCCACTGAAAACGTCCAGGCGAACCGACGGGGCGACTTTTGGGATTATGAAGTCATCATAAAAAACTTTCAGATAAATTCCTTTTGTTTTTTCCTGTCATTTTTAAATTTTTAAATACTCAGATGTTTGTCATGTTTTCCTCAGACTCTGCTGTTTTACGTTTATTTACTTTTTAAACCATTTCCTGTATCACTTGATTTTGTGCGTATTTAACTTCTTAAACTTTATCTTTTGACCTAAAATGTTTTTCTTACTTTTTCAATATCTAAATTGTGCTTCGGTTATATATTTCTTGCTTTATACTAATCTTATTATTTCCAATTAATATATTTTTTATATCCACACACTGTCACTCCTGTATTGGTCCCAATAAGCTGCCACAGTTTTCTGGCATTGACGGTATTTCAGTTTGTTTTGACTGATTTCTATTTTTATCTATTTATTTTAACCTACGGTTCTGTCGCTCTCTCCTGTTTTGTCCCTCACAGGCCTCCTTGCTGTGTAGTTCAGTGCGGGTTTTCTATGGACCCCGGAGGCCACAGTAACCGGACTTTGTGCCTCTGAATTCTGAGCCTCTGTTCTCAGAGTCCACATGAAAACTCTTGGGGTCACTTACCTGTTTGATCTGGTCGGACTCGGACACCTGGACCGCCATGATTCGGACTCTGTAGGAGGGGAAACGGGGCAACAATTAGCAGCAATGCTAACACACCAGACTCCCTTCATAAATCCTCCATTTTTAGCCCTCTCCTCGGTCCGCCTCTTTTAAAGCTCCCCCGGCGCTCACGTGTTATTCTTTCAATGTGACCTTACAGGTGTGCCGTTCAGCTTAGGTTGGCTGGTTTAGTAACGCTTCAGGGAGCAGAAGTTACTCGGGATTTAGTGACATGATGAACAAACCTACCTGACAAAACAGCGCGTTTAAACGGACTGCTGCTGCTAACGGCTATCGGCTAGCCCGGTAAGCTCCGTGATCCCGCCCTCCGATGAGGGTTCCTGTGTTCTCCTGGAGATGTTCCTCTTCAGCCTCCCGAGCAGCAGCGCTCAGTTCCCCTTTACAGCAGCAGGAAGACAGTTTTTATTCCACCTGAGATCCCAACTGCAGGAGGGGAGCCTCCGAGTGACGGACTGAAGGACGCATGCGCACAGAACAGCAGATTCTCTCCCATTTTTTTGCGACTTTTCATTTAAATTAAAAAACACACACGTTCAACATGAGGCTTACATTAAGCTTAATATTCAGCTATTTAAATTAATAATTTTATTAAATTTAAAACACGAATAAAAAATTACATTTGAGAGAAAAATGTGACGAATGTTCAGGTCAGGAAAGCAACAAGCGCAGCAACAAAAGGTTCCTGCTGGATGGTTCCTACCTGCCTTCAAACATGCAGTATGGAAGCCTGAAGTACTCATTATTTATAAAAACGTAATATTGTGGAAAAAGAATCAAAGAAATATTAAATATTTAATATTTCATCACACATAATATATTTCATCATAATAACATTTTTCATATTCTGAAAAAACAAATTTTCCACGTGTGGGACTAATAAAGGTTTATCTTATCTTAAAAGTTCACATTTCTTCATAATTTACTACAAAACTTTATTTATAATTACTGAGAATCTGGGAAATGAGCGACCAGAGCTTTTTCTGGATGTTTACATCTGACAGAGGTCTTTCATTTCCTACATCAGCATTTCTTTATCATATAGAAAAACAGCGCTTTTCTCTCAGATTCAATTATCTGAGGGATTAAATGTGCAGTTAAAGCTCTTCACACTGACAGGAAGTGACGTTTACCATCCCTGCTCTGAGACGACTGCTGTTATGAATGAAGCGAGCCAAACAGCAGTTACAGAATAATCAGGATTATTTTTATTAATTCATCTTCAGGTTCAATAATATTACAGAAAAACATCCTCTTCATTATATTTATACAGTAGTAGTAGAATGCTGTGTCATTGCTTCATTACAAGTGCTGGTCATAGTTTATAGTGTGTGCAGTGTGACACTGAGTTCAGCCCAGTGTTACGAATCACTCGGTACAAAGGCAGTTTCTCAACAACCTGCTTCTGCTCGCTCTGATGAATCTATCTGGGTTTGATTGGTCCTCCTTGGGCAGGCGGCAGGACACGCACTGATGCTGCGTTTGTGCCGTAAACGCGAGCCGCCGTAAACGCGAGCCGCCAAACGGCAAGCGAGGAAATGCTCATATTTACTATTTTAGGAATTTCTCTGAACGAACAGCCATTTGTCATCGCGCCATTCCCGTGTGACACGGACGCAGCACGAGCCACTCACATATATGCTGTATATATACGGTGCATTTGAGGTAACTGGGAAGTTTCTGGAAACCAAGCCAGAGCACTTAAAGACAGTGTTGGCACCAGAGCATCAGTGTCACGTTTAATCAGATCAGAGGACCCGCCCAGGCGCTGCACCCCACTCTCACGCCTGGAATCACACCTGCCCAAAGAGAAAGACACGCCCCCTTTTTTTATGGGCATGCAGGTGTGACAAGAAGGAGGGGGAAAGAGGGATGGGTCAGAGCTCAGGACAAAGAGCCGCGCTGCATTCAGGACGCCGTGTCAGTACCGTTAAAATCAGACAGAGCAGTTACTCCAGTATGACCTGAATGCAGCGCCTGACCTTTGACCTGTGGGTTTGGTTGATCATATTTAAATCAGGTTTTCCACTGACGTGGTGCCGGCTCTTGGTTGGTTTTGGGAGTCGAGGTGAAGAGCCTCACAGGAAGAAGTTACAGAGCTGGTTCTGCCTGGGTTCTCTCCCAGAACAGGCTGAGAACCAACCACCGCTGTGAGCTGCCTCGGCCAATCATTGGTGACCTCTCTGAGTCCAACCGTGGGCTACAATGTTTGGAAAACTGTCATTTCAGTGGAAAGTCAATAACCTGCTTCTAGATTTAGCAGCAGTACCACACCAGTGGAAAAGAAGTCCCAGCAGGAAGAATCGGATCCATTTTCCCACAAACGCAGCGCCAGAACATTAGGTAGCACAAGCCGGCGTAATGTCTGTGGTAAGAAGAGAAATTTCGTGCAGTTCCCACTCCCACCATCGATCCATGAATCCAACTACGGGACAACCCGGAAAGGACCCGGGTCTGGGTGAGGCAGCGGCACTGAGTTGTTGGAAAAAGGTGGTAACAGGATGAGTTGTCCACTTGATTTCCAAAGCAGAGCTGTTGGTGTGGGTGCAGCAGACCAGACTCAGTCTCACAGGCCGGAATGCCAAGCATCACAAATGGAAATGGGCGCTTTGGGACCGCTGATTTTGAGGTGCCAGTGGTTTTGTGGCACTTTTTATTTGTTAACATCTGATGAAGTAGCACCCCGGTACCACATCGATGGAAAATGGGTCAAAGTAGGAAGAACCGTGTTCCCATTTTACCACCAACATGGACTCTGGGAAATTTGGGAAAATATGAGCTGGTTATCGATTATACATCACACACACACCGCGCTGCAGGAAAACAGGTTAAACGGGAAGGATGAGAGGAAGTGGGCAGTTTGCGTTGGAGCTCTCAGATCTCACAGGACGCTTCTGGTTGTCGGTAACCGGTAAACATTTATCAGCAGGATCTACGGCCAGCAGCTCAGATGCTTCTGCGTTTGTAGTCGGCGAACTATCAAAGGAGGGTTTCTGCACGCTCATACAGTACGCGGAGAGAACGGCGGTCAGATGACGTTTTGATTTACAGCCTCGAACCGACCATAACGAGCACCTTAACACCGTCATGGCAAAAATACACGTGGTGTAGTTACGAGCACCTGAATGTGACACCCTGCCTTCAAGTGATGCAAGCAGATGGGAAAACCGTGAATCGCGTCTGTGCTCCGAACTCGCCGAAGCAGTTGGTTCCTGCACATGTGGTCGTGGGTAAAAATCTGAATAAAGACTCCTGATTGGACAGCCTGATCAGAGCGAGTGAAAGGACAAATCCCACACCCAGAACTCCAGACGCAAATGTGGATTAATCATGTAATCGCGCCCGTCACACGGGTGATCCCAGAGGTTAACATAAACGTCTTCCTGCTGTAAACGTCACACTCTGGTCGAACACCACTTGAACGCAGGGTTGGACCGAACCGCCAGCGTGGCGCAGCTTTGATACGACCGCGATCAGAGACGTCTTTATCGCGTTTATATCGGAGCGGAGAAATCGCTCGGCGCCCCAAAGACGAGCCGCTGACCCACCGAGGACGATTTCATGGCTTCGCTGAGACGTCTCCAGATGTTTGAGAGGGTTAAATCTGCAGAAAGGTAAAAAAGGAACACCAGAGGACGCCTGCAGTTTATTCTCTTTTCTTTTTTCATTGTTTGGCAGAAAATATTCAGTGGCACAAACAACGTGAGCAGCTTCACTCGGAGGACGTCTTCATCAGCCGTGTTTTGCTGATGTTTGGAGTCTGTGTGATCCAGGAGGAGACGCAGTGAAACGGCAGGAAGTTTCTATAGCAGGAGAGAGGACGCCAGAGCAGAGCAAGGGTAGAAAAAGGAGGAGGGTCTCTATGTCTCTAATCTATCCGGGAAAAACGCACAAAGCAAATGAAGAGGAGAGAAGAGGGCATGAATACTACTAAGATGATGATATTGTCAGAACCATGATAATAATAAATAGAATATTAATAATCATTATCATCAGGATAATAATAATATTACAGAATAAATCTCATATTTCGTATATTTTTTCACATTTTTTTTCTCCTTTGAAATACAGTGATCTCCTCAGAGCAGACCAATGAGGACTCAGCCTGCGCTGGCTCCGATTGGCTGTTGCATATGACATCACAGCTAATGGCGACCAGGTAGACATGCACCGGTTCCCCCCCCACCCCACCCCACCCCGACTGTTTCCTGTGCAGACAAGAAGTCCTGGCGTTGCCATGGTAATCGGTAGCGAGTGACGTTTCAGTCTGGAGAGAAAAAGGAGTGTTAACAGAAAGCACATGCTTCGCACGTGCTCAGTGCGTCTGCGGGGCCGCCGTACCTGCATCATAGCCGTCCGATGACCATGACGTCCACGACCTCTCCCTTGTGCAGCTCCACGTACTGCTCTGTTTTAGGGGGCAGCATCAGCAGGCCGTTGGCGCTGCGCATGGACATCAGCCTGCTGGACACCTGGTTACCTGCAGGGAGGAGGGGCGTGGTTACTCACATTACCCAAGTGAGATGTCTTACAGGACACTAACCGAGGCAGCGGTCAGAACAACATTTAAGAGGCTCGTTTACGACGCCTCTGACGTAAATCAGCTGACTGATGTTGACCACAGAGCCAGCGCTGACGGCCGGGCCTGCAACGGGCGCGTCACTGGACGCTCTGCGGAAGCCTCGGGTATCTGGGGACATGCACGATGAATTTGGGAGAAAACGTCGATTCCGTCTCTAAGAAAGCCGGTCGGAGATCAGTCCTTGTTGGGAGATTCAGAGACTTTGGAGCGAGTATCCGTGAGCTGGACTCAGCACCGTGGCAGCGGCCGGGAAAATCACCGGTGGACGACAAATCTGATTGGATGAGCTGATGTAAAGCTCTCAGGGCGGCGCTACAGGACACGAGCGTACCGGCTCATTTGGGCCAAGTGCAGTGAGGAAGCTGAACGACGCGATGCTGCATGAACATGTGCAGCATCTTTATGACGGTTCCATGATGTGAACAATAAAGTCACTCGTGTGGATGAGAAGAGGGCAGAGTTTACCACGGCGAGGAGGAAACATGAAGCAGCGCTTAGACAGCAATGACTGACGATACACACCATCACCGTGTGTGTGTGTGTGCACTCACCTGTGCTCTGAGCCCAGGGCAGCGGCTCCTGGTGATGCCAGGTGAGAATACAGCGGTGGTACTCAGGCCGGGGGTCCAGCTTAACGTCACAGGAGAGCTGAAGAGAAACTGTGCTGTTATTATTATTATTGTTATTAATATTATTGTTACTACGACAATAACTGTGTTATGTAACCCGAGTGATGCATCAAACACTCGCGCGCTCTTTTTACCATCATGTTATTATTTTATTTATTTATTGTAGGGTCACGTTCGCCTGCAGGCAGGGTTACAGCATGACCTCAGAGTGTGTGTGTGTGTGTGTGTGTGTGTGTGTGTGTGTGTGTTACCCTCGCTTTGATGATTGTAGGTCGAGGATCCAGAATGCCTTGCATCTTCCTCAGAGCAGGAATCACAAACAGGTTACACGTCACCACAGCGGACACTGGGTTACCTTGGAAACAATAAACACACAGACCACGTGTGATGATGGTGCAGAAGCTCGATAACATGATGTGGCGTGTTTACGAGCAGCCTCTGAACGATGTCATAAACGTGACGGTGGTCGGTTGGAGTTACTCGTGTCGATGAGGCCTGATGGAGTTATTTTAAGAGACACATATCTGCCTGCAACGAATATGAAACATGGCTGCAGAGTTTCTGCGTCATCTGTTGATTTGTATTCATTTCTTTTCCTCCTTACTTCATGTACTTCACAGTACAATCGTGTACTGTGAAGTACATGAACTGCTAATTCTCAGCCCGTCTCTGTGGAGGCTGCTGACGTTCAGCCTGCGCTGAAGCTTTCTGGTCTCCAGGAGGTTAAAGGCTGGGCTCAGGACGCTCTCAAGCTTCCTGCTTCGCTTTCGGATCCACAATCAGGAATCGTGACACTGATCACAGACGTCTGTGGGGACGACCTGAGGACGCTTCAAAGGCAGGTGAATTACACAGCAGGGGTATTTTGTTACCTGGCAGGGCGAAGATGAGTTTTCGTGTCCCGTCGATGTCGACTGTGGCAAAGGTAGTGGGAAGACTGAGGGACAGAAACACAGAGCAGTGTGAGCAGAGGCAGAGACTGTGGTATCAACCTTCAGGTGTACCTGCAGTACTGTGAGGAACTCCTTCAGCTATCAGAAGAAACATTCGTGACTTCAGTGAACAGACTAACAGTGCAGCCACAGGTGAGGCTCATTAACAGCCGCCTGAAGCGCTTTAAGCTCTCAGGTATTTCACACATAGTGACTGTGGATGAAGGTCAAATCAGCTGATCTGTGCCCAAGTTCTGGGACTAAAGCAGGAAGTCTCGGCTCCCGTCTTACCCTGGCTTCATGAAGACTCGGCCAAAGTGAATCTGCGCGTGCAGGTCAATATCCAGCACCTGTTTCAGGTAGTCCTGATCACACACACACACACACACACACACAGAGTCAGGTTTCCTGCACACTGACGATCAGAAAATCTGCTCAGTGCATCACTCTCTCAGTGAGCTTTACACTGAAAAACTTTAGGCCACGCCCACCTGCTGCCTCACCTGGCCCTCAGCTCGAGTAGGATTTACAGCTCGCGGTCAGAGCTGAAGAAAGAAAGGTAAATCGGCAGCTCCGCCTTCACGTTTGGCTCTCTCTGCCGTCTCACTCCACAGAGAGAGACACTTCCTGCAGCAGCGGCAAAGAAGTCCGCGCAGTCCTGCTTCACTTCCTGAGCGAGCGTGCAGGTGATACTGTAGCTGAGACTCTCAGCAGGTGGCGTGGTCTGAAGTTAGTTAAGTTACTGAAGTTACTGTACCTTCTCTCCCATGGACACACCCCCTGAGGTGATGATGACATCAGCACGGCTGATTCCCTCGTGCAGAGCGGACAGCAGGTCGTCGGGGCTGCAGAAAGAGGACACACGGGCATCACAGGAAGTTCAGGATACAGACTGAGGTCGGACTCGACCAGTGAAGGGACCCCACTGAGGGATCCGTGAACCTCAGACGGTGGATGAAAGATTAGACCCTGACTGCACCGTGCTGGAGGGTGGGGGTGGGGGGTTACCAAACCCTCCTGGAGCTTTTTTATGATGTCAGAACAGGAAATAATCAGACCGCAGTGACAGGCAGGGAAACGCGCTCACTTGTCTCCGACGATGCCGAGGTTGATGGTCGGGTATCCGTGCTCCTGGATGGTGGCGAGGAGAGTGGAGCGGTTGGAGTCTCTGATCTTCCCCGGGTGGAGGTCATCCTCCGGGTTCAGCAGCTCGTTCCCGGTGGACATGACGGCCACCACAGGGAACTTGTGCACGCTGACCTCGGTCACTCCCACCGTGGCGAGCAGGCCGATCTCAGACGGGCCCATGTGAGTGCCTTTAGCCAGCACGCACTCTCCTCGCCTGATGTCGTGACCTATCGGCCTGCGTGGACACAAAAGCACCAAATTGTCTGCGCTGCTCCACCCATTTGACATCCACGACCTGAGAAGCGTTCCCCTCTCACCTGATGTCCTGCCCAGGCCGGGCCTGGACCATGATCCTCACCTCCAGCTCCTCAGTGCCCTGTAACAGACGAACAGGAAGTAAAGCCAGCAGGCACACGCACAACTCCATCAACCTTTATCCTGGTGTTCTTACATCCTCAGACTCCCTCAGCAGCTCCGTGTCTTCTACTTGGACCACGGCGTCAGCTCCGCAGGGAATCGGAGCGCCGGTCGTCACCCTCATCACCTGACCTGGCATCACTGTGTGGGTGGGCTGAAAACACAAGAAGCACAGTTTACAGAGCGATGACATCATCAGGTAATAAGGCTTTTAGTCAAGGTTGAAATTCACAGTAATCAGGAGAAGACGACGACTTCTCTGCTGGAGCAAGTTTTCTAAATTCTGGAGCCTCAAGTGGACGTTAGAGGAACTGCAGCTGTTAGTACGCCAGCGTCTGGCTGCAGAGGTCGACTCCCAGGACTTCCTGCTCTGTGACACGTGTGGCTCTAAAGACCGAACTCAGTGATGTGCATCAGTCTGCCCTCCTGATCTACATTCTGCACATACGTGAACTTGAACAGTCCGAGCATGGCTCACGCTGCACCGCTCATAGAGAGTGTACCATGAGCCCACTCATAGATAACACTGAGGTTACTTAGCAGCGTCTTGCACAGAATCTGATTGACGGATGATGGTTATGCACAAAGCTGCTGTGTGAGAGCTGACCTGCTGTCCAGCCTGCGATTCCCCCATGATGAAGCGATCTCCTGGGCCATCGGCAGCTAAGAGTCAAACGTGAGTCGGTTAGAGCTTTCAGTTCAACAGCTAAAAGGTAAAACAACGCAGATGTTTGAGGCGGTGCCGACAGTCTCACCTCGCACAGCGTAGCCGTCTTTAACGGAGGCGGGGAACGGAGGAAGGTTGTCTTTGGCATAGATGTCCTGAGCGAGAACTCGACCCAAACCATCTGCGGAGAGAAGACTTTCTCAGAGACTCATGCAGGACAAATTCATGGTTTCACTACAATCTGAACACTGTGGGAGGAGCGATTCTCGTGGACTGTGGAGGAACGACGGAGGAGGCCGCCTACGGTCCTGACCGGACGAGCTGACCGACAGCGGGGAAAAGCCGATCAGACTGACGTCAACCTGGATTGACTTTCAGGTGGAGCAACATGTATACAGTTCAAACAGCGTGTGCAGGTGGTGAAATACTTTTTATAATACTACTATTTCCCATCAGATGCCATCACCGCAGCAGCAGCAGCTCTGTAGTGGACACGTGGGCGTGCAGGGCTCGATACTCCTGTGTTAGAGTTAATTAGCAGCACACACACACACACACACACACACACACACACACACACACTGTACACTCACACACACACACACACACACACTGTACACTCACACACACACACACACACACACTGTACACTCACACACACACACACACACACACACTGTACACTCACACACACACACTGTACACACACACACACACACACACACTGTACACTCACACACACACACAGTACACTCACACACTCACACACACACACACAGTACACTCACACACTCACACACACACACACACACACACACACACACTGTACACTCACACACACACACACTGTACACTCACACACACACACACACACTGTACACTCACACACACACACACTGTACACTCACACACACACACACACACACACTGTACACTCACACACTGTACACTCACACACACACACTGTACACTCACACACACACACACACACACACACACACACACTGTACACTCACACACACACACTGTACACTCACACACACACACACACACACACACTGTACACTCACACACACACACACACACACACACTGTACACTCACACACACACACACTGTACACTCACACACACACACACACTGTACACTCACACACACACACACACACACACACACACTGTACACTCACACACACACACACACACACTGTACACACACACACACACACACACACACACACACACTGTACACTCACACACACACACACACACTGTACACTCACACACACACACACACACTGTACACTCACACACACACACACACACTGTACACTCACACACACACACACACACACACACACTGTACACTCACCTCTGTAGTTAATGACTTCAATTCCCAGAATAGGCGTCATCTCAAGAACAGTGATGAAGGCTTTGTCCATGGATGTCAGCGGGAACGGCGACATGCGATGACGGCGCGCCACTTTACTGATGTCGACTGCGCTGTGGCCTACGAGCGCGCGCGCGCACACACACACACACACACACACACACACACACACCTGTAAACACCTGCAAACTATTTTTTCGAGCTTTAAAGGTAAACGAAACACACACACACACACACACACACACACTGAACTCACTGGCTCTCAGTATGTTCTCATTGCTGCCACATCGTGACTGAACCTGCAGAGAAACAGATTATTTTGATTAAAATCATCTTATAGAATAATTTTCTTTTCATGCGTCTCATTCACAGGATGTGGAAACACAAACAATGACTCTGGATGCAACATTCAAGCATTTCAGGAGCACCGAGAGAGCGAGTTGGGTTAATTTTAATCATCAGAGCAGTCTGAGTGTTGAATAAACAGCAGATATAAGCCAGAGCTTTAATTCTGCTCTCCTAACTGATGTTAACAGCTGAAGATGAACAGCAAATTAAAACCAGAGGTCAGAAAGCCGGCGTCTTCTTACTAAAAGCAAAGGTAAATAAGGTTAATGATTGGCTGCTTTGCAGAGATGATTTAAGCATAATTTGATGCTACATTTTTAGCCCATTTATTTTTAAATGTACCACAACTGAAGACATTTCAATAGATCTGAGTGTTTCCAACCATCACAGTCCCATTCATTCCCATTCAACAGACAGCACACGTCCCGAGACTTCCTGAATAAAGTTCATGCACATAACGAGAGCTTCAGGACACTGCTGACACCCGGACTGACAGTGATATTCAAATCTGACCTAAAGATACTCATCTGTAACAGTCTAATGACGTTGTGATGATGGTTACCGATGGTTACTGGGAGCGTGGGGGGGGGCTTCATAATGCTAACTCTGGTTAAATGGATTTTTTGGTCCAAACTTTAAAACAGACTTTGACCGTTGGCACGTTCATCAGTTATCGGTTTTAAGTTTGTTTTGCAAGTTAAAATTAAAAGCATGAGGCATAAAACCTCAGAAACCGATCTGTTGCTCAGAACACGTTAGCATCTAAAATATGCTGAGTCATACACAGACTGTCCTACTTTGCCATGTTTCTCTGTTGTATGGTCTGTATGTCATGTATGTTTGTCCAACAGCTGACAGAGCAGCATACACACACTACACCTGACCTGGATGTTATAAATGTCTGATACAGGCTGTAAAGCTAAGCTACAGCCAGCTAGGTAACCAAGCGCGCTCTAGGCTAGTTCGCCATCTATTTAAACGGTTACACCATTTAATTTTTGACTAAAATCATATTTTTATATAAAATGTAAATTATAATAATGGTTCACTTAACAGGTAAATGATTTTGGCAAGCTAGCCACCTAGCATTTAATTCATTTTAGGCATAATTTAGACAAAGTTAGCCAACAAGCTATGACTTAGCTACACTGCATGAATCTAGTAAGGATTAGCTCGTAATATTCACTGACAAAGAAACGTGAAAATAACCAATAAAGCTCCCAGATCAGATTGTATTTAGGGTTTCATTTTAGATAGCTTTTTATTCATTACATTGGCAGGTTTTTTGGCTAATGGTAGCTAATATGAACTTAGCTGCTAACACACACAAATTACTTCATAGTCAACTTAGCATGTAGCTGGCTAACCTTAACTCGCTGTCTAGAGTCTTTATCTAAACCCTGTGTGAAGGGTTTGTATTTGAGAGATGTTCATTTGGTAATTATTTCTAAGCTAACATTAGCTAGTGGCGCTCATTCAAATAACATGTTAGAGGTGACCAGAAAGCTGGGGAATATGTAATTGATTCAGTAATGTTACAATCAGTTCAAATACTAGTGATTAAAAAAAAATAAAACAACAACAACAACGAAAAAACAAAACAAAACAAAATATGGAAACATATACAAGAAAACAAGTATATAAGGAATAATGGAGGACCCAGGATAGCACCTTAGGGAACGCCACGGGATAAACAGGGAGAAACTTTTCTTAGCGTGTTTTTTAAATTACATGGTAATCTGTTCAGATACTGGCAATAAGAAAGTATTTGATATTTGAAAAAAATGGCACCTGAACCAAGTCTAACTGTGAATAATCGTTTTTCTGCTCCAGTGAAATCGAACACACCGAGTTTGTTATTCACCATAAATCGGCTCGGCCCTGAAGCTGGAGCTCGCTTTTTATGTCAGGAACTCAAATGTGATTTTTCTGGTTCTATGAAGTGAACGGAGGAGGTTAGGAAATAAAGAAAGTAATTAAAAGCTCTCATCATGCAGGAAGTGCTTGTCATTGTTTGATAAAGGGCTTCGATCAGCAATCAGCGTACATGTACTGGGCATGCTCTATGACCGTTACACAGCACAAACAGGAAGCTGCAGTTTCATGCAGAATGGCGTTCTTTGTTGCCGAGCTCTTAGCGGTGCTGTCTGTGTGCATGTGTGAAGGTTTGTGTGTACCTTGGGTGTCGGGCACGAGGCGGTGGAAAGGCGGGAAGTCGCCTGTGTCGCCCGGGGTGACTCGGAGGGGGTGGAGCTTAAAGAGGCCGAATCTCGTGGAAGCACCTGAACACCTCGAGAAATGATCGAGTCCGGGATCTACACACACACAAACACACACACACACACACACACACACACACTTAATGCTAGTCCAAGAATTTCCTTCAGTTGTTTTATTGGAACCTAAAGCTGCAAAGCTGAACACTTACTCCATAACCCCTGACCCCCTCACAATCAGCTGTTCTTTTTATAACTTTACTATATTTAATGAAGTCATGCAAAGTTTTACTTTCATACTCTAATTACTTTCTGATTTTTTTTTTTTTTACTACCAGCGTAAGTATCATATGTAGAATGAAAAAGGGAACTCATAATAGGTCCACCTTAAAAAAAAGGCTGTATCAGATAATCTTCAAGCTAGTTCAGGCAGGAGCGGATGAAGAATGGTGACTGACACAATGAACTGACCAATGAGAGGAGAGGACAGGTGCACGTGTGGAGTCTCACCTGATGGCCATGAGCAGAGGAGCAGGTGAAATGAGTGGGAGGGGCGAGGGTGTTGCCAGGCAGGTAGGGACTCCCTTTAGCCATGAGCACAGCATGGCTCATCTGATGGACACACAGGCATGCAGTCACCCACACACACACACACACACACACACACACACACACACACACACACACACCCCCACACCCACAGAGGTGAAGGACATGAAATGGGATGAAGTGAAACATTCCACACGTCACAGCTCAAACCTGAGCTCACACACAGACTCATTCTGTAAATAAACTGATACGACGGGAGGCTGTGCGCAGTCACTGTGGGGGCGTGGCTTTAAGAGGAACGTTACAAACTAACAACACTAAAGCCAACAGTTAGTCCACACCGGACATCCCTGCACTGGGTAAACCCTTACACCATGGAGGTCATGTTTACACGCGTATTGATGAACCAAAACTGTCCTCACGTCATCACTTCCTGTCGTCTTCTCTCTAATAAACCATAACGAGGCTTCAGTGTTAAAACCTGACAATTTATTCCTTTTATAAACAAGCCATAATGACCAGTTTGATCTAAACTTCTCGACAGCGTCCAACACAGGTCACGTGATGCTCTGTCATGTGACCTGTGGGTCTAAACGCGATGACAGTTTGAAAAACGAGTTTTCTTGGTGGTCATTTTCTCCAAAAGTTGAATCTGTTCATCTGGACGTAGCGTTTTGTGGGAGAAAACGCTCCCACAAAACGCTACGTCCAGATGAACAGATTCAACTTTTGGAGATTTACTTTCCTGGATGATTGAGAATGCATCAAGACGTTGGTGCTCATTTCTTCTACGGTTATAAGAACCTGCAGAGCAATGCCCCGTGGGCAGAGCCTGTAATGACCCGCGGGACCCTGAGTCGGAAGCGTTTTGTAAATGTCGTTGCGCTACCGGGAGGCGGGCCTCCTGCCTTCCCTCCTGCCCGTGGAGCGCTCGCTTCCCGGTGGTGTCTGTGCATCCTGCAGCAGCCGCTGCATGCGGCTGTAGTACAGTAGCTGCTGCAGTGACCCACTTTCCCCACACTGATCATTAAACTTTCATCTGGCAGCTTCCAGCAGCGCCGCCGCTCTACATGCGGCCTGCGCGTGGCTTACCTTGGCAGCGATGGCGGCTGCGGTGATGTGGGAGGAGCCGTGCTGGTGGTGGTGGTGATGATGGTGGTGGTTGTGTGCGTGCCGACCTCTCCTCCGGTCCTCCTCTTCGTCCTCCTCCTCCTCACACTGGGTCCCGCGCTCCATGGTGTGTGTGTTGGTGTGTGTGTTGGCGTACGTGTTGGCCTGCAGAGGGGAGGGGGAGGGCAGCTGCTCCAGGGCGGCGTGCGTGGATTTCACCCGGACCGTGGCCTCGCGCAGCAGGTCGATGGCATGAGGCAGAGCGGGGAGAATGAACTGAAAACACTCCTGAAAAATCAAAGTTTCATCATCATCATGGCGTCAAACGCTCACGGCAGACTCTGCACGCACAGTGGATCGTTTACACGAATGGTAGTTGCGCGGAGTAGTCCAAGCACAGAAGTCCAGACTCCCCCATCCCAAACCCAGCCACCTCCTCCAGCTCATCCAAGTCATTCCCAAGCCTGTCCTGGGTCTGCCCCGGGCTTCCTCAGCCAGAGGACGTCCAGGAGGCGTCCTGGTCAGATGTCCAACCATCTGAACTTCGATGTGGAGGAGCAGCAGCTCTACTCTGAGCACATGTCAAAAGTCTGAACTCCTCCCTCCATCTGTAAGGGAGAGGTCAGCCACCGAAGGGCGAGCTGCTCCTTTCAGAGTTTTCCAGAGTCGGGGTGGTTACCCTGCCATTTTTTGGCTTTCTCATCCCCGCCGCGAACTGCTCCTGTGTGAGCTGGAGGCCACCTGAACAGAACTACGAGATCTCAAGAGCACAAAGGTGAGACCCTGCACCACCTGGCTCCGCCTACAAATCCTGTCTGTAAACAGTCCGACTCACTGCCGGCAACACGGAGCGAGCTCGGACTCAGTGTGGGCGTTAGGGACACACAGAGGTCCATGAGCTCCCACACTTTACAGATGCATGTGAACTGGATTGCAGTGATGTATGACAGTATAGTGTACTGGTTTCACTGGTGCACACAGAGTCTGAGCTCAGATACACCGTCCTCCTGACTCAGCCTGTGTTACTCTGAGCTGTGGATTTGGTGGCTTGGATGCTCAAACTTTATATTTTTAGACTCTGTTGTACTTTTTAAAGCTGCTCGACATCATTTCAGGACATTGCCTAAACGCACTCAGACCGTGCTGGTCAGGGAGAAGGTTGGAGACGCCCACAGAGGTCTGCAATCCAACATCTGTAGTTTTGTAACAACGCAGTTCAACTCTTCCTACTTTAACGGTAAATAACTCAAACGCTGAGCTCCACCTGACCGGATCGTCGCGTCTTACCCGGCGAGTTCAGTGCAAAGATCCACACGGTGCAGACTGAGCAGAGTAAAGTCAGACTCGTACCTGAGAGCCTTTCTTGCTTCCTGGAAGGTTGATGATCAGAGTTTTACCACGAATACCACAAACAGGCCTGCAGAGGAGAAGACACGGCACACAGAGCAGGTTAGAAAACAACCGTTTCCACGCTGTGTCAAACTTAAACTACACCATTCATCAGAATCCTGTGTGTAAACAAACAGGAAGTGACACGTTCAATGTGACTGACAGCACCTAACCAGGTGAATCAGAGATGTGATTGGCTGTAAGAAGATCCTCCCAGAGAGGCCGAGAGTTCAAGATGGTCACGTGACAGGACTGTTAAGGCACCATTAATGCTGCAGCACATCTGGAGGTTCAGGAGGAACATCTGCCACCGTCTGCTTCTTATCCAGGCAGACAGTGAACGAACCTCACGGAGCTCGGTAACTGACCCGAGCACAGCCATGACATCACCCTCTGACACACCTGCTGATCACCTCAGAGGGTTAAAGCGACGCAGCTCGGTGGGCAGACGTGCTGCCGCATTAAATTCAGACAGTTTCCCAAAACATTCCAGATCCAGATGTGAATTTACAAAAATAAACGCACGCCACGTTACAGTGACTGGTCAATGAGCAGTGAGAGCGCTCACCTGGACAGCATGCCCAGTGGCGTGACGTTGAGAGATCCCATCAGCATGGCCAGAGCCATTCCCGGAGCCTCTCGCTCGATCACCTCCTTGGTGGCCTAGAAAACGACAAACCACAGCGAGTTAGAACACGGCGGTCTGCCGTCGAGCCGCGCCTCTGAACCTCCTGTACCTCAGGAGTAACATCTCTGGGAGCAAAGCCGGTCCCTCCGGTCGTGAGGATGAGGTTCAGCTCCTGTTCGTCGCACCACTCCAGCAGAGTTTCCTGCAAACACACACAGCTCGTCACCGCCAAAATAAAAGCACCAACACCGAGCGGCCGCAATCTCTGACTCTGTAGTCAGAGAAACAGAAACGTGTCAGAGTCTGAAATGGCGGCGGTGGCGATCACGTGGACACAGCTAAGGATGCATAAAGACAGCGGCCATGCTGGAGCAGACGTCAGTACACAATTAGAAATAATCACAACTCAGAATTTTTACTGATTTCCAATTTGTTTCAATCCAAATCCTTAACGTGTATTTATGATGCTCAGCGGGTTTAAACCAGTTTACTTACATCTGACAGGACGAGAGCCACGGATGACCTCACTTACACAAAGACCCCGCCCACTGACAGACAAATGTCTGTGAAAAAGCGTTCAATCTTTTCCCTTTAGTGGCACAAACTGAGATATTAAAAAAGGACTCCTGTTTTTGGGATTACCTTGATCTCGTCAATCTCATCTGGAACGATCTTGTAGGCCGCAATGACTCCTCCTAGTCTGCAGGAAGTGACACAATGACAGTTACTGTCACGCTGCTCGTGTGTGTACATGCATGCTGCAGATCTGCTGATGACGACTCACAGCGAGGGGTCGTGGACCAGGTCCTTCAGGTTCACGCCGCTGCGGTCCTCAGCCAGGTTCTTGAAGCAGCTGTCGCTCACTGCAGGGGAAGAACAGCTCAGCACGGTTTCTCACACACACACACACACACACACACACACACACACAGCTCCTCCTCACTTCCTGTCACGTCTCGAGTTCCAGTGCTGCAGGTTTCTAACACTGAGCTCAGAGTGTGAACGCTGTGAGCTCAAAGCTCAGGCTGCTCTGAACTCTCAGGCTGGACCTGCATGATGTCACAAATAGGGGATGCCCTTGTATGCTCATCTCAGCTGCGGAAGCCCCGCCTACTTGTTGTACGAACCCTCTGTTTGTGAGAGGCAGCCAATCAGAGCTTGGAAAGAAAAGTGTCTGGACTTCTTTAAGTTGTTTTTTTCAGTTCTGAAGAACTGAAGAAGCTTCATGGATGAGGGTGAAACGTCTTCAAGCTACTTAAAGAAGTCCAGACGCTTTTCTTTCCAAGCTCCTTCGACTACGATCACCTGGATGACTGAGAACCTTCACAGACAATCAGAACAAAGCTGTCTTAAAGGTGGAGGAGCTAAATCGGCTCATTTCAGGCATGGATGAACTGAGGAGCTGCACTGGGCTCAGTGTGAGATAAAGAAGGATTATTATCAGCTGTGAACCATGCAAAGCTGCTGTAGCAGAGTCCAAGGATAACAACAGGGAGCTGGAAATGAACAGGATGAGTTTTTTGGAGGATCGAAGATTCTCCACAAGTTACAAGAACACAGACACCAAAATATCATCGTCCAGTCTCAAAATGAAAAAGCAGGAAGTGAGCAGAACAGGTCGTTGTTAGCGTCGTCCGTGTGAACCAAATCTTTATTTTTGAGGGGAAGTGAGAGAGTAATGATCACAAAGAATAAATGGCACTTACAAATGAGAATGACAGAAACAACAAATTCAAGGACGCCTGGCAACGCTGTGCCAACAAGACACAACAACTGCACAGTTTGAGAGCAGCGGGACAAAACAAGACCTGCAGGTCCTCGTCGACTCCAGCAGAGCGTCCAAACAAAACCACGGCCACGGGGAAGACCTCCTGCACTGATCACATGACCAACAATGACCACAATGAAGTAACAGCTGAAGAGCTCCATGTGAAGATCTACTGATGAAATGTTGCGGCCGTGTCGTCAGAGCTGAAGGACTAGTCTTCAAGGACCTGCTCAGGGTGAAGTGCTGCAGAGGAAGACGGAGGAAACGGCGGTCCGATAACTCTGAGGGGTGGGCAGGGAAGACCTCGGCAGATTCAAAAAACCCTTGCTCACAACTACGAAGCTCGTAGAAGAACGCCCTCCTGCAGGCGTGCTCAGTGCCGCTGCAAGTCCAGAGTTAACGGACCAAGACAAACAATGAAATGGCAAAAAGCAGCGCATCTAAGGAACCAAGAATAGACCAAGAGCTCACACATCACATGACAGGAAGCCCTGATCTTCCTCATCCAGACTTTGGACTTCAAAGGGGGACAACGTCAGTCCACTTCAGCTGTTTGGTTAATTTCCTCCTGCTGCTTTCTGATCCCTGGACTCTACCCGAGTATCCTCACCTGATTCACAGCTCAGTCTGGTTTCCAGTATGATTTCAGTGGTTTGCTTCGCAGGTTCACTTACATCGCAATCTCTGACGAGCAACAATAAACGAGAAGAGTAACGCCAAAACATAGGTTGTTTTTTTATTTTATTTATCATGCTCCTCTCGTCATTTATTACTTTATTTTACGTCAGGAACTCAAATACAAGGTGTCAGCATCCGGACTGAGAAACGTTTGATCAGTGCTCCCCTACGAATATTAGCAGAAACAGTCACAGTCAAAAGACAGTAGGAAAGTGAGCAGAACATAATACTATTACTCCAGTCCTTAGCTAGTTTAAAATGATTTAAATACAACCGTAAAAAAAAAAGTGACATATTAAACTTAGTCAGTATTCATTTAAGGGAAAATAGGTCAAAATACAGAAACTGTGTGAAACCTCCACCCTCGCTGCTTCTATAGGAGAGAACAGGGTGGATCCACATTCTGCCAGCAGTGGATGCAGCAAATTCACCCCAGGATCAGAGCGTGCAGTGCTCAAAGGAACTGAACAGGAACGATGTGCTCTGAGACGAGACCAGAGTGGAGATGTTTCTCCAACATGCGCAGCAGCACGTTTGGAAGAAACAAACAGCTAGCAGCTGTGAACACGGTGGAGGAGGGATGATGATCTGAGCGCACCATGAACTCCAAACTGTCCCAGAGTCAGTGTGAGGCCGGCTGCCCCACAGATAAAGCTGGGACCAAACTGGGTCATCAACAGGACAAAGATCCAATGGAACGGCTGAAAAAGGAAAGAACGGAGCTGCTGCAGAGCTCAGAGAGCTGTGCATGAACGAATGCTGCAAACCTCAACGACCTGAAGAAGAGCGGACCAAAGCTCGCCCACAGTGATGACACAGACCGATCACTGCAGGTTACTGCTGCTGAAGGAGGAGCTACAATACTTCTGGATTTGGTCTTTTTGTTAAATAATTACTGTGTAATGTACAACGTGTTGTTCATCTGAGGTTGTATTTTCTTAATTTTAACACCTATTTTTTTCTGATGTCCTGACATGTAAAACCTTACGACAGACAAAAGGTGTACGATGCAGTATCATGCTCTGGTTGTCAGTGTTATTTGGTGTGTTCAAACTTTGTTTTCTCTGCTCGTTAAAGTCACTAACGAGGACAGAACTGCGAGCACGGCGGATGAAAGAGCAGCTGTTCTCTTCCTGCTCCACAGAGGGCACTCTCGAGCTCATCCTGGATGAATGGAGCTCTATGGAGCTGAGGAACAAAAAATGTACATTTCGTGGCATAAACATTTTTCTCATGGAAATCTTCAGCATGTTTTTACTAGAAAGGATTGAAACAATATATACAGTTGTATTTTTAGACATTTTAACAGGTTTTTAATGCAGTAAAGTACCTTTCTGTGAGCACCACAAGCCACTTTAATACATCCTCCATTTTGATTTGGGGCATGAAGCCAGCAGCAGTTAGCATCACCTTCAAACACTTCAACCACCGTCTGCTTCTTGATAGTAACTACGACGGTAACACCTGCAGGAGGCATCACCTGGAAAAGAACGCCATCGAGAGAGGACGTCCTATTCTAAAACTCACCAATCAGCACGTGTTAGCCGAATGCTAGTGTTTTGTGGGCAAAAATCAGCGTCACAGTGAATAAAATATTGATCATTACAGTTGATTTGTTTCAGTTCACAGTACTGATTCTGGATTTGTGGGAACTAGCGTGTTTTTGTGTGGAAACCGGTGGAAATCATTGAGGGCCCTCCCACAGCGCCCCCTGCTGGGCGCACAGTGGACTGCCCATGTTATCCTCAGTTAGCTAAGCATCCCTGTCCAGTTTGCATACTGGGTTCACTGGTCCCAGTCCTCTCGCGAGCACGACTCCGGGGCAAACATCAGCTACAGCTTTGGTGCCGCGCTGCGCGTTCATGTTTAATGTTGGACTAAATGGCGTGAGGAGGAAAAACGCTCATTACTGCGTTAAACGGACACTAACGGGGTAAAACCCCGGCCGTTAAACAGCCGCGAGGTCCCGTTATCTTAAAAAAGCCCACCGTGAGCCGAGGCCCTTGTCAGACCCGCAGAGAGACATGAATAATGCAGCTCATGTCGGCTCCGTAACGGCACACTGCTCAAAATATCACCGGCAAGCTAGCCACTAACACCGGAACACCGCGGGGTTACCTCCAAAATAAAAGCACGGTTTCTCGTAGACCCTCACTGCAGCACGCACAGCTCGCCTCGTATTTTGAAAGAGCTCCCCGGCCCTTCTCCTTCCTCCTGGCCGCTTCACGCCGAATAAAACACCTCTGAGCGCCGCAGTTTCGCTGACAGGTGCAACCGGTGCTCACACGTTAATCCGCAGTCACACACAAACACGTTAATCCCGTTCTTTAGCGTGAAACGCGCACCTGTGCGCCAGCAGCCGCGCGGCTCTCGGGGAAACCGGTTAGCATGCGGCTAACGTTAGCCCGCTCTGCAGCGGAGACAGCCCGTATCGTGACACCGACGTGCGCAGGCAGCCGGGCACAAAACGGCGCACAGGTGCGCTGCCCAGAGGCGTTTTAGCGCATGTGATGACACGGTGTCCTTACCTGTGAGGATCCCCACGCGGGTCTGATGGTCGTGGTTGGTGAGCACCATCCCGTCCGCCGCCATGTTTACAACCTCTGTCTGCACTGTGACGGCGCATACAGAGGCTGGGGGTGGAGGGGGAGGGGGTGCTGCACCTCTGGAGGAGGACCGGTGTGTGCATGCGCGTGCATTCTGAATCCCCTCCAACTACCGATACGATCGGGTGACCCGGTACCGCCAGAGCCGCACCTGCAGCTGGATGACCTCTGAGTGGAACCGTGACATTGACCCCACCATCTCCTCCAATCACAGAGCAGCTTTAAACAAACGCAGGTGCCAAACTCAGACCTGCGCTCTGTCTAACATCCAGCAGGGGGCGACTCCTCTGAAGCCTGATTGGATAGAAGTGTAACAGAAATGAGCGTCCTGCTCACCTGAGCTCAGTGAACACCTTCCTGCCTTTACAGGCTCATTCGCTGCTCTCAGGTGTGACTGAAGTACACTGGAAGTTTATTTTGGAAACCTTGGTGGCATTAGAGTCGGGACGGAGCAGGAAGCTGTCGTCTGAGTGCACGCCATCAGACCCCCGGTTCTAAAAATAAGTTATCTGTTTCTGTTATGTTCACCTTTACAGACCCACAGCATCCACGTCAGGTCGGAGTCATAATGTCACCCATCCTGTACTGTGAAGGTGGATCCTTCTTATCAGGGTTTATCATCATGGCAACTGATGTTGCCCAGGAGTAGGGGAGTTTCTAGATTAGAGATCAGCAGGTATGAAATAACTGAGCAATCAGATCTCTGGAAATTAGCGTCACACTCCCTAAAGATCCCTCTGAGCTGTTCAGCAGTGTTTTGTTCTGTCAGCATTTAAACAGGTTTTATTCTTTCCTCTCAGCGTTAAAGTCCACCGAGTCTGCAGCTCAGAGGATAAAAGCTAAGACCGTCTTTAACACATTAATGAAACACTCGATCGTAAAGACACGGCTGTGATATTAATCAGTCTGTTCTGTCACACAGGCTAAACTTTATTAATACAGCAGCTCTTCCAGTGTTTACACACACACACGCACACGGGTCCTCCTTTGTGAAATCAGCCGCTCTGCTGTGAGCACATTTATCCATGTTTCTGATTGGTCAGATGCTGCTAGCCCCGCGCCTTGAACGTACAGGTTAGACCCTGGGTGAACTCAGCCAGGTGAAACAGGCTGATGTTAGGATAAGTGAACGTAGATAACGGACAGTTATTTTTTTATCTGATAATTAAATTCGGTCTTTTTTTTCTTCGTATTGTTGAGATTAGGACGAGATCGCAGTTCGAGTCATCAGCACTAACCCCGCCCATCGAGAAAATCAGGTGAGAATGACCGAGCCGGGTTAGTCTCTCACTTGAGGCTCAGTGAATAAAAGCTGATGTTCATTTAACGCTATATAAATAATATTTAATAGAACTGATTTATGCCCCATGTATGCAGGATTTATGCTCCTGCTCTCTGGTGGCACACAGAAAAGGATTGTGGGAATTCAACCTGCGCAGAAGCTACAGAGAAACGTTCAGCCCAGGACATCACTAACCAATCAAAAGCTCTGTTTCTGATGAAGAACACTGGTTGGAGCAAAGCCTCGGTGGGATCTGAAAGGATCTGCTGACACTCGTCCAGGTTGATTCCATTTATTTAAATTAATGCACTGTGCCCCCCCCCCCCCGGTGGGCTGCGATGGTACTGCAGGTGGGCCACAGTAACAAGTTTAAGTTACTCATGTACAGTTATTTGTTTATATGCATGAATTTGAATGAAAGTGAATTGGAGCTGGTATCACCAGTGTCCCAGATTACAGCTGTTCTATTTGCTGAAACTTTTTCTGTATTTTTGCCAGCGTTGCTCCTCGAGGACCTCAGGCTCCTCCCTGGTTGTGTGCGTCCTGTGAAAGGAGGTCCAGGCTGATGAGGAGGAGGAAGAGGCTGAGCTGGGAGTTCAGTCTCCGCTGTAGATGATCTTTATGGTGGCCACGTCTCGCTCCTCTGCAGACTCGGCGCCTCTCTGAGTGTTTCCTGTAGAGAAGAGGCTCGAGTTGACCTGGAGGATCCACTCTGTGATCCTCTCCTCGCTGTAGTACTCGTCATCACTGCCATCCTCCTCCTCCGGTGTCTCTACATGACCTCTGACCTCTGAGTCCTCAGATAATGTTTCAGCAGCTGAGTCATCGGAGCAGAACTCTCTCTGCTGCCGCCGCTCCTCACAGGCGCCGCCATCATCTTTAACCGTGACCAGCATCGTCGTCGCACGGCCACCGTCCACACCAATGATGTCATCACTCTTCTGCTGTTCCAGCCGCTCAGCGAGCGCCGGTCTGCCGTGGATTTCGCTGAGTCTGTCCGATTTCTGGATTGGTTTCCCCCGCTTTGCCACAAACACATGAAGGATCGTATTTCTGATGGCAGGCGGAGCTGCAGGGACTTCTCCTCTGCCGCCGACGGGTCTGGAGCCCCTGATGGGCGGCAGAGGGATGTTAGCGGCCTGTTTCAGCTCAGATTGGCCTGTTTGTGATGACCTTTGACCCGTGGTTAACCTGCTCACGGTGTGAAGTTTAGAAGATGATCTGTTGATCCGCTGGACGCTGCTCTCCAGAGTCTGACTCGTCCCCTCGCTGACAGGCAGACCCCAGCGCCCGGACTTCCTGCTCCTCTTTAAATCGAACCGATCGTGTTTTCTGTGCACGGCTGCGTCCGAACTTCTCATCGCTCCTGCTTGCTGTTGGCTCAGGAGACGGATCGGACGCCGAGCCCTTCTTTTAAACGCTCCGAGAGACGGTGCCTCCTCCACCCACGTCCCAGCTCAGCCCCGAGGAGTCACCTGATCTGTAACAGTACTCCGGGCAGGCCGGCGAGGACTCAGACTCTTCATCAGCTCATTCACTGCAGACGATGAGCCACCCATCACCAGTGCACAAACACAGAGCCTTTAAAGAAGCGCAGAAAGGAAACTGTGATGTTTGCACAGGGCTGGAGGTCTTTACAGCACTCTCCGATTATCGTAAATCAATAAAAAAAATTAAAAACTGATTAAAACTGAAATCAGACGTCACAGTAAATATTTTAGGTGCAGATTTAACCTCAGAAAAGAAACAAGTCACAATGGATTCAGTGAAGTTATAAATCCGATTGATTCTTGATATAAAAACACATCTGTGATATTTTATACTCTGAGAAAAGGAATTATTCTCTGGGATCGGCCGTCAGAGGAAACAGAACACCACAAAATCATCACGTCTGCAGGTTAAACTTCCTGTCCAGGTGCACTTCGTTTCTAATTTCGCTTAATTAAAAACATTATTTATTCACCCGGCCCTGCAGTTTAGCTGGAAAACCATAGACTGTATGCAAACAATGGTACAGAAGTCCAGTTATGGGACTCGAGTTAGCTGAGGTGATGCCTACCAGACAGCTGCTTGTAGCACCACCCACCTGTCAGTCACAGAGGCCACGCCCCTAATAAACTTTCAATTATCTATGGAGACCAAACAGTTTGTGTATCAGGCTGTAAACATGTTTATTTCTGCAGTAAAGTTTTAACATGGGAGTCTATGAGACTGACGCACTGCTGGAGCCCCTGCTGGACGTCAGAGGAACTGCAAGTTTGGCACAGCCCCACAGGATGTCTTTAAAATGCCCCAAAGCATTATTATTATCATTATTATTATTATTATTATTAGCAGTTTTTTGCATCTGTACGCGTGGCCTGATGTCGGGGTTTTCGGTTTATTGTCCCGTCTCTGATGAAATCTACCTGAATTTAAATAAATATATTTCTCAGCTGCCTCTCTCGCCTGATGAATCCTCCTGTAAAGTATTCACAGGTGAGATCTGATCTGCAGCCGTGGACGTTGGACGCGATCATCGGAGCAGGAAGTGACGGCAGGACCGCAAACCTAAACCCGAGACTTCAGTTTCCAGTCACGTTCTCTTTTAAAGAGCTCCTCCATCCAGTCCCACTTCCTGCTCACCTAATAAAGTCTGTCCACATGGAGGAGGGGGTGGGGGGGTTAGCAGTTATTGCAGTGTGCTGATTGGCTCGCTGTCAAATGTCCAGACAGTTCAGCGTGTTCAGTCCACCGCCAACAAACACGTGCATGCCACTCTCAACAGTGCATCTGATGAACTAAAGCTCTAAAGTTGCAGCATGGCCTCTGACACCGAACACCACCTGTACAGGCCGAGACTCACCTGGTGATCTCACTCTTTCCACCAACAGCCAGCGAGGAAGGTGTGTGTGTGTGCGTGTGTGTGCGTGTGTGTGTGTCCTCTTCCACTCTGGTTTATCACACTAGTTTTGATGGAACAGGCTGTGATGCTTCTGGTGTATTTCCTGTTTTAAGCCTGCAGTAATCCAGCTGTTTCACAGACTCCTGATAATCATCGACCTGGATCAGAACAGCTGTTTTTGGCTAAAGTTCTACAGGAAGTTGTTTACATCAAGCTGTGACTGAGGGGGCTTTAAGTAAGTTGGTTACATGGAATTTTGTTCCACAAGCACAAAGTAAAACACTTAACTTAATGAAGCATTCAGTTTATACCAGGCTTAATTTCCTAATGATTTTAAAATAAATGTTTATGATTACCTCGGTGTCGTTCCACTCCTCTGCAATCACTAAAAACCAAGGAATTTAACACAGGATCTTATTACCCTCTGAATATGACTCTTTTTGTTTTCACCCAAACAAAAAGATCCAAACATGTAAAAACCGTCCAGTAAAATTTGTTTTCATACAGAAAATGTCTGTGATCAGTTTTAAACTCACGAATAAAGTGCAGCATGCCGTAACCGTGGGAAAAACGCTTCTACCAATGAAATGTGCTTCTTTTCATGAACAGGTCTGAGCCGTAAAGATGACATCATCACTGAGCCAGCATTGATGTGTTATCGGTAGTGACATGTGTGGTGATTAAAAACAAAATCAGAAACAGGAAATGACCCCACAGAGCACATGAAGCAGAAACAGCTGAACCATGAGGGAACACTGCCCCCCTGTGGTCAATGTCGGGAACTACAACAGTAATAATAATAATAACGAGACGAAGTCACGTGTGAGGCGTGAATTTTTATTTGATCATAAACTCCTGGCTTTAATTAATCTGAAGAAGGTTTTTATATTTGTGATGCGTTTATGATGAGGCAGTATGAATAAATCTGCACATCTGAGCATTAATGTGATTAAACAGAAACCAGCGCGACAGCGCCCCCTGCGGATCAGTCCCGGGAGCTCTCCCTGGTGTCAGGAAATCAGCCCAGAAATGTAAGAATTGAATAATGTATGGATTTTAAAAGAAGCTGATCATGAGAACGACAATGATGTGATTTTATTGTGAAAGCTGCCGCCGGAAGTTCCCCAGTGTTTTTCTGGATGCAGGTGAACCGCGGGTCGTGCACGCGCTAAAAACTTCTGACCGACGAGGATGGGATTCGAACCCACGCGTGCAGAGCACAATGGATTAGCAGTCCATCGCCTTAACCACTCGGCCACCTCGTCCTATCAGCGTGCCCGCGTCAACCCCCACCCACACCAATCCACGGAGCGCAACTACTAGGAGAGAGTAGCGCGGAGGTCAGAGTTCGTGGGATTGAGGAAAAACACACACTGGAGAATAGTGTACGGGGAGGTTGTGGGGATCACTCGGGCTGTGCGTGTGCGTGTGTGTGTGTGTGTGTGTGGGGGGGGGTTAACAGTCCGGATCGTCCGTGGGAGGAAGCCGTCAGTGAGTGTGGAGGCGCAGGACAAACCTGAAGGTGGAGACAGATTCCACGTGTGCTCATTTATAACGAGAGACAGAAACACTGAAATAAAGATGAAAAATATATAAAAATAATAATAAAAAGTTTAGCAGCAGTGACAGTAATGTAACGAGTAACGAGAGTATTTCAGCAGCACTTCAAATGACAACGAATAAACTGGAGGCAGCGATTTTATTGTAGTTAAAGCGACAACAGAGCCAAAGTCTGAGATCATTAAACGTGCAAACTGCAGCTGCCCGTGTGTCGTGTTTGTGGAGGATGGAGCTGCCTGTGGGGTGTCGACAGTTACACCAGCAGAAGGCGCTGTGAGCCCCACCTGGCTGCACCTGGAGGCTTCTGCTGCTTTTATCTGAGGCAGGATCACTGAGGCGCTGTGAGAGCAGGAGTGAGTCATGTTTAACCAGCATCCAGCTTCGTTCTCTAAACGCCGCTTTTTGTTTGCGTGGGAGAATTTCAAGGTGAACCCGACACCTGGCCTCCGCGGGGAGGGAGGACGTCACGCGGATGTGTCAGATCAGCTGGCACTACTCACCGTTTGCAGACGTGAACGGCGCAGAGTGTGAGGACGGGGCCGAGCAGCGAAAGATCTGGGTCTCTGCCGAGAGCTGGCAGCTTTCTGAGGAGCTCCAGCTTCCCGTAAAGCTCAGGGGAAAAGGGAACATCGGTTTATGGTTATAAATATATGTAGGTGAGCGTGTGACGTGGACTCTGCGCTCCCACGGGTGGGAGAGGTGTGGAGGAAACGGGCCAGGTCACAGCTTGTAAACCCTAAACTGTACCAGAGACCAGAGATGGCTCAAGGCTTCACGTACCTGAAGGCTCAGGTACTGCTGACCTCTGAACCTCCACCTCGTGAGCACGTCCTGTGTCCCAGAACCTCCGTCACCACTATTATCACTATTTATTATTTTTTGTGCAGGTGTGCATTTATTTTTCCTCCAGGTTGGATTCTCCCAACTGAGCTGTCCATCCACG
Source organism: Oreochromis niloticus (assembly GCF_001858045.2). Lineage (NCBI taxonomy): Eukaryota > Metazoa > Chordata > Actinopteri > Cichliformes > Cichlidae > Oreochromis > Oreochromis niloticus. The sequence goes on from NC_031983.2 coordinate 30,203,769, forward strand.
CATGATGGGGGATCATCTCTTTTATTTGTCGCCCCGCGTTCATCAGTTGGGGGTTCCTCGGCCTGGAGAACCTCGTTCGGTTCTCAGCTTTCTGCATTTCTCGTTTTGCTCATTTGCAGATTCATTTGACGTCTGGTTGTGGTTTGAGTGCAAACGCAGCCGTTCACAGGTGGCGAACAGCTCGTATTCTCGCCGCTTGGCCTGTTTTATTTGGCAGTCGGTTTATATAAAGCAAAAGATGTAAAATGTTACTCAGAGGAATTGTTGAGGTGCTCTTTTAGTGCACACTGGTGGGATTTCAGCTCAGAAAACCAAAGGTAGACGTTTTTGTGTATCATGGGTCTGATTGGATCCTGCCAGCATGGAGTGTGAGTTAGAAAGCTCCAAACAGCCCTGCTCGGGTTCAAAGGCTGCGTGGACGTGCAGAGCAGGTATCCGTTCAAGTGAAGCTTTCAGCGTTCAGAGATAGCAGACACTTTGTCTTTGATTTCATGCCATGTCCAAATCCCTGCTGACAGATTCACGGAGATGCGTATGAAAACATTCCCGGCATCTCGTCCGCACGCCCTCCACGCACGGATGCAGGGCCTCCTCTGTGAGTCAGGACTGGGCATGCTCCGACCAGGAGAAACCTGGAGGAGCTCGATGCTGACGAAAGCCCCAGTTACACATTATGTAACCTGCCTTTAAAGTCCCAGTCCGCCAGGGAGGGAACACACACACACACGAGCGCTCGGTTTGCTGTGATGGCCAACATATCAGCCCACACTGCTGCTTTCTCTGAGCTCCAGCCTGGGTTTAAAATAGCTCAGCTGATATTTGTGAGGGTTTTATATAATCGGCACCTCCTGATCTCCTCTTCCTCTTCATGCTGGAGCTTGTATCCCATTCTCTTTCTGCCTGAATCTCTTTCACTCTCTCTGACAAAAGCAGCAGGATGAATCTGTCAGAGAGACCTACCCGTCTGCCCTCACACAGACAGACATTAAAAATCCTCCTCTTCATCGTGCTTCATCGCACTCTGCCTATGAGGTAAACATGCAGCGAGCACAAAGGATGATCACTACGCTAATGGTCCTGCATTTTACTCTACCTACACAAACTGAAGAGCCCGTTTATCTGTGACAGCTTCGTCTATCTGTGCACTCTTTACTGCGGGCTGCTGGGCTCGAATATGCAGCACATAGGAGCGCTGAAACAGAGACGGGCTCACACTGGGCGCTGTGTAGGTACAGTGACCTCACAGCGGCCATATTATTGGTCACATGATGTCTTTAAAGATGCTCCGACAGGCACAGACAGCACAAACATGGTGCAGAGGGCCAGCTCAGGGAGGCTGCGGGTCAAAGAGGCCACGCCCCCAATAGTGCAAACTTTAATGTGAGTTATAAAAACGTTATGAGGGGGAAATTATCCACAGAAATAGCGTCTGTATCGTCCTGTAAGCATGTTTGTTTCTGCTGTACAGTTCTAACATGGGAGTCTATGTGCACTGACTCACCGCTGCCTCTGCTGGACGTCGGTGGAACTGCAGCTTGTGCAGGCTGTGGCTCTGTCTCCACAGACCCCACAGAGGGGTTTCATCAGCTGACTGAACTGAAACCCTAGGACTCTGAGGACAGATCAGATTACGTATGTTGAAGTCACCGCCAGACTAAAGCCTGTTTTCACTCTGCACAGTGGGCGGAGCCTCGTGTCGCGGAGCTTTGAGGGGGTTTTGGGACTTTAGCTGCTCTGACATCCTGCGGGTGACCTCTCAAATCCTGCTATGCATCAGACGGACAGAGGAGGATGCACAGGTGTGTCTTTTCTGAAAGAGGCGTGGCCACAGCTGGAATATTTCTCCTGTTTTGGCTTCCCTTCATTGGCTTCCTGTTAAATCCAGAATTGAATTCAAAATCCTGCTCCTCACATACAAGGTCTTAAATAATCAGGCCCCATCTTATCTTAATGACCTTGTAGTACCATATCACCCTATTAGAGCACTTCGCTCTCACACTGCAGGCTTACTTGTTGTTCCTAGAGTATTTAAAAGTAGAATGGGAGGCAGAGCCTTCAGTTTTCAGGCCCCTCTTCTGTGGAACCAGCTTCCAGTTTGGATTCAGGAGACAGACACTATCTCTACTTTCAAGATTAGGCTTCAAACTTTCCTTTTTGCTAAAGCATATAGTTAGGGCTGGACCAGGTGACCCTGAATCCTCCCTTAGTTATGCTGCAATAGACGTAGGCTGCCGGGGATTCCCATGATGCATTGAGTTTTTCCTTTCCAGTCACCTTTCTCACTCACTATGTGTTAATAGACCTCTCTGCATCGAATCATATCTGTTATTAATCTCTGTCTCTCTTCCACAGCATGTCTTTATCCTGTTTTCCTTCTCTCACCCCAACCAATCGCAGCAGATGGCCCCGCCCCTCCCTGAGCCTGGTTCTGCCGGAGGTTTCTTCCTGTTAAAAGGGAGTTTTTCCTTCCCACTGTCGCCAAAGTGCTTGCTCATAGGGGGTCATATGATTGTTGGGTTTTTCTCTGTATGTATTATTGTGCTATCTATTGTACAATATAAAGCGCCTTGAGGCGACTTTTGTTGTGATTTGGCACTATATAAATAAAAGTGAATTGAATTGAATTGAATTGAATATGGAAATCACACGAGGAGGAGGACTCTTCAAACAGGAGCTGTTCTTTAGTTTGTGCTCGTGTTCTTATCAGAGGTCAGTGCAGAGTCAGTCAAACATGATGCTTTAAAGGGAACAATGTCTCTATTTCGCCCTCTTTCCTCACCTCCTGCTTCGTATCTTTGGTGGGAATAAATAAATCACTGATCTGAATCGTTACCGGGTGGATTTCCGTCTTTGGAGACGCCGCATGAACGTGCTGCAGACTGTTGAGTAATCCTCCATTGCTGCATCACTTTGACCTGTCTGAATGCAGGTGAGGCTGATTACATCACCGAGGCACAGCGACTCGCGCTGATCGCTGGACCAGAGTCGCCATTAGTGGAATTATTTCCTGCTCCTGTGAAAGGAGCCCACGGCTGTGATTCATCAACAAACAGCAAAGACAGAAACTCGACTGAGACACAGAATCTGTTTAATACCTTTTAGCAGAGCGTGTCTTCGCTCGCTTTAGTTTCCCAGCACAAATATTAAATACGAATTCATGAATGTTCATATTTATATTATCAGAAGTTAAACTAAACTATTATCCTCTGTGTATGTCTGTGAGTATGTCAGATGATCAGGGCGCCACTGCAGCTCACTGGGCTGTAGATGATGGAAACATCTCAGATTATTAAAGAAGTTTTGCAGACGATTTTTTTAAATGCTGCAAATTTCCAGTGTTTTCCTTCTGAATACGTGTGAAGAATAAAAACAAAATGTTCTAACACATGGAGTCATCAGAGAGCCTGAAAATATCCTTGTTCAGTTTTTATTCCTGAATCCTGAAGAAATAATCCAGGATCTGTGAAGGAAAAGAAATAACTAGAAATCAGACCGACTCAGAGCCAAACTCAAAGTTTGGGTCAAACACAGATCATCTGACCGGAGGGACCTGGATGCTGAGGGAAGAGGTCCGACATTTAAGAAGGACCCAGACCGAGGAGGGCTTCATAGACCTGACTGCAGCCAGTGCAGAGAAGCTAAAATGGAGCCTGCGAGGAGCCGACAGCAGCATCGTGGAAGAGCTGGAGGCGGGACAGAGAGGCCCGACTGACACCAGTGTAGGTGTACAACTGACAGGAAACGAGAGCATTTCACGATCTCACACAGCTCTGGCCCGCATATGGAGCGGAGATGAAAGAAGCTCTTTTTAAACCCTGAGGTCAAAGCCAGGGTCAGAGGTTTTTGGCATCTGTGGACAAGCAGATCAGAATGTCTCCTCTGATGGAGTTAGAGGAGATGAAAAGGACCGTTCCTGTCTTATCCTCATTCAGGCGAAGGCGAAGCTATGAGCCATCTGGTTCTTGATGCTACCCACCTGGACCAGCGTAGAGGAGATCCCAAAACCCTGCTTACAGAGCACACTGACTTATAAGAGCTGCTTATTTGTAAACGTCACAGGTGACTGCTGGTGAATATCCATGATAATGATGAGAGTTATTAATATTACTGGAGGATCTGAGAGTGTTGATGCTTCAGTATGTGGCTTTTTATCTCACAAGCCTGAGAGTCAGCCTTGAATCCTGATGCCCTCCACTTTATATTCCTCTGTGTGTGTGTGTGTGTGTGTGTTAGATTCTGCTGAGATACAGCAGCCTCTCTTCACACATGCAGTGCATACAAACAGCCAGCACCCACACAGCTCACACTCACACACAAACACACACACACACACACACACACACACACACACACACACACCACGACAAAAGCCAGCAGCCACCCACACACACTCATATGCATGCACATACATACCCCTGAACACACACACACTCGCTCAAACGCTAAGGGCCTTTTGTGCCTCAGTGAGCATCCACCCATGTGTTGGTCTGTCCGTCCATACACAGCCCCACTCTCTCCGCCTGCCTGAATCACCTCACCCAGCTGGCCTGCTGGAGCCACCTCCGCTGACTCCCTTCGATGTGGAGTAGCAGCTCGTGGCTGAGCTCCTCACCCTCCTCACCCTTCAGACGAAGCTCATTTCTGCTGCCCGCGGTGACAGCTGAGGGTAAGGACATCGATCGAATGCTAAACCACCTTTACCTTCACGCTCAGCTGTCTCTCCGGCGTGCCCGGGGTCTGGTGGCGTACCTCACCAAGAACTGAACCACCTTCAAGGTTAAACCTGACGCTAGATGACTAACCTTTCTCACTGTGGCTCAGAATGATGCGTTTTGTTCTTCAATGACTAATCTGCAGCTGGGTCCATGATCCAGAGGACCAGTAGAGGACAGGTTGGAGATGATGACCCCTGCAGTCACAGCAGACCAACACGCTAACATTCATCATGACAAACAGACAGACTGACGGTGAGGACGCGGCACAGAGGAGACAGCAAAGCCACAATTCAACAGTGAGACAGAGATCTTCGTCATGATGGTGCATCGCTATGGTGACTATGTGATTTTAGGATTTAGGCGCTGAGCATGAAACTTGTTGGTTCAGAAAGTTTTCTGGTCTCCTCTTAAACTGACCAATCAGAGCTGAGCATGCCCTGACTGCAGGTCAAAGAGCCGGAGGAAAGCCAGAGAGAGAGAGAGCTGTCTGCTGAAAAACCAAGGGCCATCTAATTAATTTTGATCTGATGGGGAGGAAATGAGCAGCAGACGGGACAGACGCCTCAACGACTGGAGAAACAGTACGGGGCTCAGGTCAAAGTGGCCACATTAATAGGAACAGAAGCGCTTCATTGTTTAGTTACAGTAACAACTGTGTGGCTGACAGGACACCTGAAAATCAGACGTCTGTGCTTTGAAGGAGGACTTGAGGTCGCCGAGGATCATTCTGTGTTTTATAATGGCGTTCACCATGGTAACCGACGCTGCAGGCCTGACCTGCTCCTGATCGGTGATCAGCGAGTACCAAAAATGCCCCAACTGACCAATCAGATCTGTGGACAAGAACGTCATCCTACGTGAAGATCCCTCAGAGCGTCTTTAGTGTCTTTATTTGACGATCAGGAGGAAATCTGGATTCTCGCGAGGAACTTTATCCCGATTTCGTTCCGCTGGCTGTGTCAGCGTTACCGTGAGCGCGCTCAGATGTGTTAATCACCGGCATCAGTAAACGAAGCCTCGGTCTCAGCCTCGCAGGTCCCTGTAGGCGCTCGGCGCCATGACCGCTTTATGTGTCTTCATGTGGCCAGCAGGACGCCTGTCTGTGTTTACCGTCACTGATCCTCAAAAGTTTCTCCAAATTAGATCGAGAATCAGATGAAATCTGCTCGCATATTTTTTCAGACTGTGCTGCAAACAGACTGTGTCATCTGGCCCAGTAAATCACCACAGTCCCTGCGGTGGCTGTGCAAATGGCACATGGATTATCCATTCATCACGGTGGTCTCTCTCCCCTTTCTCTCTCTCATTCTCCGTGGCCTTATTCAAAGTGCTCTAATTAATCAGCCTTAAATAGATGGACAGACCTACATTACTGACACAGCTCCTCCTGCACCATGTACTATTTAACACACAGATGACTCTGCAGGCTGGCTGTGCGTCTCCAATCCTCTCACAGTTTTCCCAGGAATGATTAATCACACAGCCCGATGTCGCTGATTTGATATCAATGAAATCGCTGCACCTCTAATTAAAGTTTCATTTCCTAAATTGCAACCAGGGGTTGGCTTCGTCGCTCGTTTAGATACCGCACTAAATGAATTCCAGTTTTATAACAAGTTGTTAGAGGAAGCCCGGGGAGACAGATGGCAGGGGGGTAAAAATGGCGAGTTTTCCACAAAATATGCATGATTCAATTAAAAGAGGAAATTCAGTGTTTAGGCCACCATCCAGAAAAGGAATGAACAACAAACAGGTCAACAAAGACAGCAAACAGCAGGAAGAAGAGAAGATGACTCAATTAATGCTCACCAGGGAGACAGAGATAAGGCCAACGGGGGCGCGTGAAGGGGTTATTTTTAAAGGAGTTTGATAGTGTCAGGTCGTCATTAGCATCCATTCAATCAGAGGACAAAAAACCCATTTCGTGGTTATAATTGACCTTTCTGATTTTCTCCCTTTGGGGTCACCACCAGTGACGACTTAGGCTACGTTCACACTGCAGGTCTTAATGCTCAATTCCGATTTTTTGATCAAATCAGATTTTTTTGTCTGCTTGTTCACACTACAAATAAAATATGACAGCAAACGCGCTCTAGTGTGAACGCTCAAAGTGGCCCGCATGCGCAAAAGAAGACGTCACACACAGCGCGCTCTGTTTAGACCCAGAGCAAACAGTATTGTTTGACTGATGGTCCTTAATATAAAGACTTCGGACTTTACGTTTCCCAATTTTGCTCTAAGTCATAAAGTTATTTTGTTATTTACATTTGGCCTAATAATGATCCTTATTGCTGTTTTAGAGAGCAGCAGTGCTTCAAAGGATAGCTGCAGATTTCTGTCAGAATCTGCAGATTATACAGTACAAAAAAAATGTTCACGTTTCTCCAACGTTGTCTTCCCAACAGTTTCACTAACATCTACACGGGATGGCCAGGAAGCGTTCACGATGTCTTCTCGGGCACTGATTATTGGCATCTGTCTTGTGTCAGTGACGTAAAAGACGGATTTAATGCGACATGACCGTTCAAACAGCAGTCGCTTTCTAAAACATCGGATATGTATCGGATTCAGTGCCACATACGAAAGTGACCCAGATCGGATTTGTGCTGTTCACACTGTCAGACCATGATTGGATATGGGTCACATAGGGTCAAAGATGTGTGTTACCTGAGTGTGAGTAGTTGCTAAAGCCACATTCACACAGGCCTAGAAACCGGTCAGTAACCTTCTGCTGACTGCCAGTTGGTTGATGGTTGCAGGAGGTTGTTGCTTTAGTTGATAACAATTTGCCAAAGTCACCAGCATGGAAGAGGCTGACTTGTCTGCAGACACCCACCAAACTAGAAACAGAGTCTGTTCCCCTTCAAAGTAAAAGTTGTGCCTTTTAAAGTATGTTGTTTTCAGCGGTAGGATGACTTTTACTTTGAAGGCCAACGGGAGAGCAAATGACGAGTGTCTACAGGCAGCTCAGCATCTTCCCTGAAACCTCTGAGTGACCACAGCAATCTGTCAGCGCCCAAAGCAACGAGGAGTTGGTTCTACGACTTTCCAATTTAGCCTAGACACAAACACCAACTTACCAACCAGTCATGGTCATACTGGGTCACAGCCAGGTTCTCTTAGGAACATCCAGTCACATTACCAAAGAGCTCCTGTGATAGGACAGACAGCAGGAGTAGGTGAAGGGTAAGACAAAAGGTCAAGGTGAGGAACAGGCTTTAGCTGGTGATGGTGCTTTACCTCAGACGAGTTCATCCACAAACACAGGACAGGAAACCGTTTCAATCAGGCTAAAATTTGAAAAACACATCATGAGGTTTTTTGACTCTCAGGTCTTCCAGATTATCTTGTTAAGCTTGAATGTCCTTCTTAACCCTGGAAATGTGATGTCAACAAACACTCCAGCTGAGTTCTTTCCTCTTCAGTTCAAACTTTCTTATTTTTTCATTTCATTATCTGAACTCTTTCACTGTGCTGGCAGGAAGTATTCGGATTGGCTGGACATTGAAGTCTCGGCTTTATTTGAACATTAGTGGCTTTGGGCAATGATCTGTATAACGTCCATCCATGTGGACGTTATAGGCACACCCTTTCATGGAAACGTTACACCCTGATGGTCTTGATGCACACCATTCATTCAGGTAAGTAAATCCCAAAGGTTGATTGTGTTCATCTGGATGTTTTCAGTGGGAGAAATGTTTCATCACTAACCTTATAAACAGTACATTTCCACAACAACTGAAACTAGCCCACTGAATGAACAATGGGGGTTTATAAGGTTGGGCAAACCTGCAGTCAGCTGAGACTGAAGAAGTCACTTGGATGAAACGTTTCTCCCACTGAAAACATCCAGATGAACAGAGAGGTCCTCAAGGCTGAGAGCCCTCAGGGCTGAGAGGTCGATATCCTTTTGGGGTACTCCCTGATGGCTGTGGCCTCTTTCAGCTGGATAATGTGCCCTGCCACAAAGCAAAGATGGTTCAGGAAGGATTTGAGGAACCCAATCCCAAGTTTGAAGTGTTGACTTGTTCTCCAAATTCCCCAGATGGTAAATGGACCGGTCCTTATATAGTGTCTGTGTAGGTTCTCAGTCAGCCAGGTCTTGGTGGTCTAAGGAGCTCGGATGGAGCTTCTTGGAGGTGTTTCAGCTCTTATCCAAGAAGCTTCTTCAGTTCAGTTTTAGAACTGAAGACACTTGAGCCCTGAAGCACACCTTCAGGGGTTATATTCCTGTTCAGTAATTTGTTGTTGATTTCTGCAGCTCTCTGTTGTGATGCTGTCTGCTCTTCACACCGAGTTTGGTGAAGGATATCGACCTCTCAGCCCTGAGGAGCTCTCTGGTTTCTTCGACCAGATGTTTCTGACTTTCGTTCTGCTGAAAAGACAAACGTTGTCCAAAGACTTCTGAAGCATTTGTCTGAATAAAAGCCCGCAGATCACCTCGGGATACCTCTGCACTCACCCTGCTGCCTCTGAATGCCAGCCTCAAATCAAAAGGTTAAAGGTCATGGCTTGTCCACAGGACCTAACGATTTGAAAAGGTTTTATTTTTGAAGCGTGTTCAGTCCTGATTATTTGAGTCAGCATCATGTAAAGGAAGATTTCATCTGCCCGAGGAGGTGGACACACACTGGGCTCATGTCATAAATCTGTCATTTCATAATAGTTAAATGAGCCCTTCCTAGCTGTGAAACTTCACTAAAATGTTCACGTTTCCTTCGGTGTTGTCGCGCAGTCCAATCTCTGACCTACTGCTTCTGCAAGGGTGAGGCAGAATAACCAGGCCAGAGTCACAGCCACCATCAACTTTAGTCTTTATTGTACAATAATGCGCTTCAACAAGGCTTGGGAATATGGCACACGAAAAGATTTCACATAAATCATTTTCCAGCTAAGAATCTGTCTCAGGTCTTAATCGCTAAGCTTTACCAGTGATCAGCGTCGATATGAACAGCAAAGTATTACACGTACAGCCTGATTTTACAAAAGTCAGCAGAGGATGTGGTTTTTATCCATCACAGTGAAACTAGATGTCTTGCCACAGTTTGATGCAACAGAAATTCAAAGGTCGATAAAGTTCGTCTGACTCGTCTGTCCGTTCGGTCCAGTTACTGAGCTTTTGTTCTTCGATCAGACTGTGAAGCAGCAGGTTAGAAAACGTTCCAGTGAGATGCAGGTTTTCAGCTGAAACACGTCAAAGAGCCAATAGTTTAATAAAGAAATAAAGAATCCAGGTAATATGGATTAATCAATGAACAGTGTCACATAAACAGCCATTTCTCGGTCCTCGGCCTGAACACAGGGTCAGGACAAACATGCAGAGTGGGTCACCACGCAAATAGTTTTATCATGCCCCGTCACATCTTTGCAAGAAGAAAGAGTCGGCTTCAAGGAACAGCTCAGCTGGAGCTGGCGGCGAATCACCGAGAAACTGCCCGAAGCCCGACTGTGGAGCTGCAGGGGAAACTGGATCTGCAGACTCCATCCGCAGCTGTTTTCACATCGTTTTTATAGAATCAAAGGGCCAGGATCACAGCAGCGCATACGGCCCACCCCTCCACGTTTATATATTGCTTATGTGTGAAAAGTGGGTGGAATGTGTTCCAGATCCCGATTTGCACGATGTGAGGCTGGCTTAGAAACAAAGTGAGCAAAGAAGGTGTGATTATTTAAATTCAGCCAGTCTCTCCTTCAAGCTCGGCTCCGTGTGCACCTCTGGACCTTTCCCGGGATGTCCGGTTCAGAGCACGTCTACAACGAAGACTCAGAGACCCGACAGAGTCCACAGGCCGAGCACGAGGGTGAAGTGAGACTGTGCAGGGGTCATTTATGAGCTTGTGGGTCTCTACATGCTGCTGGGATATTTTTAACCTTAAAAATTCTTCCTAACAGCCCCCTGAGGGTCAGCGCCTCTGATGGAAGAACATCAGCACAGCCATCGTTCACTGCACGCCGCCTCCTCGTCTCTGACACGAAGAGTTTGGGTCAGTGGAAAGAATGTGGCGTGCAGCTCAGAGGCAAAGTGCAGACTGAAGTCAGAACCAGACGCACAGTAATGATCGAAACAGGAAGTGGTGATCGAAACGGGAAGTGGTCCAGAGGTGCACAAGGAGGCAACTCTGAAAGGAGTCCCGCTGATTGCACTTTGTGTGACGAGACCTCGGATCGATGAAACAGGCACGACTTCACAGACCTCCCAGCGTCCGCAGAGGCTAAAGCAGCAAAATGTGAACGCTTTGGGTAATCTGATTATTTAAAGATTTCAAGTAAAACAAGCACTCCTTTACTGATTTATGACAAAGCCTCTCCAAATACCTCCATTGCTTTCACGGCAACAGCTGAGAGCTGCTGATTCTGATTGGCTGGCAGCTGCACGCTGGCGCATACGCGTGTGTTTTTTGGGAGGAAACAGCGAGTCTCCGCTAAAAAGCTCAGAGCGAGCGCCGTTTGAACAGAAAAGATAATCACGTAATTAGAATTTGCAGGTCTGAGCGACAGCTGCAGGGCGAATGCGAGCAGGACTGCAGAATGAAACGAGGCGACGTGGAGGAGGACGAGACACAGACGTGTGACACAGAGAACGAGCGACAGAGTCTGTGACCGCCATCAGTGGAAGATTCTGCTCTCTTTGACTAAATATAATGTTTACAGAGCTAGTGGTCACAGCGGCTGGAGCAGATTACGTTTACGTTGTGCAGGAAAGTGATGACACGGTGCTGCTGTGCAGTGAAATCTAAAATCAAACTGTGTGAAAGATGGTATCAGGGGATGGTGGAGGAGACCGAGGACGGGCAGGATGAAGGTGGAGAACAAGGCTGCAGCTTGTCGGAGACAAAAACAGCCACAAAACCATTCAGACTCAGCTTGGAGATGCAATCATTCCCATGACAACGTCCTCTGCCGCTGTCGCTCAGAGCTTTAGACAACTTCAGTCTGAGCAGGGCTGCTTTTTGTTCATGTAAAATCCTGCTCCTCACATACAAGGTCTTAAATAATCAGGCCCCATCTTATCTTAATGACCTTGTAGTACCATATCACCCTATTAGAGCACTTCGCTCTTGCACTGCAGGCCTACTTGTTGTTCCTAGAGTATTTAAAAGTAGAATGGGAGGCAGAGCCTTCAGTTTTCAGGCCCCTCTTCTGTGGAACCAACTTCCAGTTTGGATTCGGGAGACAGACACTATCTCTACTTTCAAGATTAGGCTTAAAACTTTCCTTTTTGCTAAAGCATATAGTTAGGGCTGGACCAGGTGACCCTGAATCCTCCCTTAGTTATGCTGCAATAGACGTAGGCTGCCGGGGATTCCCATGATGCATTGAGTTTTTCCCTTCCAGTCACCTTTCTCACTCACTATGTGCTAATAGACCTCTCTGCATCGAATCATATCTGTTATTAATCTCTGTCTCTCTTCCACAGCATGTCTTTCATCCTGTTTTCCTTCTTTCACCCCAACCGGTCGCAGCAGATGGCCGCCCCTCCCTGAGCCTGGTTCTGCCGGAGGTTTCTTCCTGTTAAAAGGGAGTTTTTCCTTCCCACTGTCGCCAAAGTGCTTGCTCATAGGGGGTCATATGATTGTTGGGTTTTTCTCTGTATTTATTATTGTGCTATCTACTGTACAATATAAAGCGCCTTGAGGCGACTTTTGTTGTGATTTGGCGCTATATAAATAAAATTGAATTGAATTGAATTGAATTGAATGTAACGAGGATTACATTACCATCTAAATCTCAGGCTGATTTAGATGGTAAAGAAAGGTCCTACTATACAAGCAGGACTCGGTGAATCTGGGGAGGAAAAACTCCCTTTTAACAGGAAGAAACTTCCAACAGAATGAGGATTGGAGAGGGGATCAGCTGAGACATAATAAAGTTTGGGAGAGAGCTAACAGGATGCAGCAGCAGCATAAACACACAGCGAGAGCATCACCAGCAGCATAACTAAGGGAGGATTCAGGGTCACCTGGTCCAGCCCTAACTATATGCTTTAGCAAAAAGGAAAGTTTGAAGCCTAATCTTGAAAGTAGAGATAGTGTCTGTCTCCTGAATCCAAACTGGAAGCTGGTTCCACAGAAGAGGGGCCTGAAAACTGAAGGCTCTGCCTCCCATTCTACTTTTAAATACTCTAGGAACAACAAGTAGGCCTGCAGTGTGAGAGTGAAGTGCTCTAATAGGGTGATATGGTACTACAAGGTCTTTAAGATAAGATGGGGCCTGATTATTTAAGACCTTGTATGTGAGGAGCAGGATTTTGAATTCAATTCTGGATTTAACAGGGAGCCAATGAAGGGAAGCCAAAACAGGAGAAATCTGCTCTCTCTTTCTAGTCCCTGTCAGGACTCTTGCTGCAGCATTTTGGATTAACTGAAGGCTTTTCAGGGAGTTTTTAGGACATCCTGATAATAATGAATTACAGTAGTCCAGCCTGGAAGTAATAAAAGTGTGGAGTAGTTTTCCTGCAGCTCACTTTATCTCTTTTTCTGCTGAAACCAAACTTTAGTCTTTGTTTTTTCTTAATCATGGCAGTGATGTAGTCATGTATTTGTGTTTATGTGCAACAAATGTGATCAAATCACCACAAAGAAACAGACACAGGAAAGCCCGGGGGCAGTAGGCTCATCCCTGCACAAGTGTACTCATTCATTTCTCCTGCTAGAGGAGGTCAGTGGGACCCAGGGGGTCTCCTCACAGCTTAATTCTGCTTTTCCTGGTTAAATGATGACTTTCACGGGGATTAGGGGTGACGCTGTGCAAAAAACCCCATCCAGGAATAGTCTAACATGAGGGGTAAAAGCCTTCATCAGTCATTAACTGTGTCCTGATTAACATTCACCTCAAAGACATTCAGACAGTCCAAGCAAAAAGCTGCAGCTTTAAAAATAGAGCCATGTTAATGAAACACTCCAGTCCTCTGTGGATGTGCCGGGAAGTCTGTCACTGAACCTGACAGGTGCGTTTAAGGCCCGACCAAATCCTGTCGGTTTACACAGATCATCATCATCATCGTTGTCACTGAAGCCTTTCTGTGTGCGGCTCGCTTCAAGCTCCTCATGGCATAAAAAACATCATCTTATCCCAGCAAGGCTAAAAATCCAGAATTTCAACTCTGGGGCCAGATTTACTAACCAGGAGCATTCTGCAGGTGATCCACCAGCAGTGCACCAAATTTACACAAAGACACAGCCAGTTTAGTTCAATAACGGGCAATGCAACCAGGCAACAGAGCAACTGAGCAACCGAGCAACAAGCAGGTCAAAAATGAGTGATGACAAAAGTGACCCAGTGCATGTGCAGATTCACATCAGTTCTACCATTTAAACCTGAACTCTCGAACAGCTGACGAACAGCTGACCTGAAGGATGCACAAACATTTCCTGACCGATCCGAGTGTTAGTGAGGTTACTGTTACTGCTCTGTGCAGCAACAAGCTGCAGGTATTTCCCTAACACAGGTCAGAGCTCCTTAAAATGACATTTTTACAAACGGTTTGATTACTCGACTGTGACACTCTGAGCTCTCTGACACTCTTAAATTTGACACTCTGAATTCAAGTTCAATAACACCAGCATAACACCACACAGGCCCAGAGACCTGGTCGGTGACTGGTTGCTGCACCTGAAACCTCCATGTGATTATTTGGATGAGCAGCAGTCGTTGAGTGTCCGCACAAAAGAGGAAAAACGTCTCCTGTGGAGTCGAACATTTTCCATTTCTCTGTTTGTACAGCGGCGCTGCAACACGAAAAACACCAACCACAGAAAATCTCCTCCAACGTAAAGGCTCTGCTGTACTGTGGCAACCAAAAGATGCAACTTTTATTGTGAAGGCGAGTTTGAGCAGCGGTTGGCGAGTGTTTGCAGACATGTCAGCAATCACGGGGACATCTGTGGGGCCGCACCCTCTTTACAGCTGATTTCAATCAGCAATTTCTGGCAAACCGGTTGGAGATGCTCATTTTTCCCTACAGATCACACATCCTATCACTACACAATCGATTATACACCTCTAAGCATATATGGAAACTTATATCATTAAAAGATTATACTGACTACTAAGTACAATTTTCCATTGACACAACCTCAGGTTGCCGGGGGTCACTGATTGGTCCCTGTGTGAGGGGCCAAGACCTTATTACAGTATCTCATCAACAGCAGCTTCATGAAAACCAGAAAAAGGTCTGAAAGTGATAAACCGTTAGTAAATCTGGCCCTCGTTCCTCATTTTCACTTTTACATCAAGAACAACAAGATTAAATGTGATTAAGGACGATTAGCCTGTCAGACCTTTATCAGCGACATCGTGCATGAAACGGACTTTCAGCCGCTCTCATCAGTGACCTGACACGTCTGCGATGTCTTTGGAAGGTGCTGCCTGTCCCATTTTTTAGCTCAGTGAATGATAACCACATTCATCGTGTAATGATTGAACAACAGGACCACTGCTGGGATGACTGGCAGCTCCACCTGCCTCCCCGCTGGGTGCACTTCGCTTTGGATTCGGAGGGAAATCTCCTGGATTGCTTTGCTTTACAGCACAAACAAAGCTGAAGCGGCGACAAACGGCGGCAGGGAGCGAGGAGAAAAACGTCTCCAGCATGTTTATCCTCCTCAGAAAAGCCAAAGATGGCAGGGGGAGGATTACGAAAGAAGTCTGCAGAAATAAACCCAGTGTGAGACAAAGACGACCAATCATCTCAGCCGTGGTCTCGCTGTTTATGGCACTTAAAACCGAACTACCTGATGATTAAAAATGTTACACATAAAACCTCTGCATGAGTCTAAGACTGCATTTACAATCAAAATCTGGCTGCATAAATAAAAATCAAACTCAGCCATTATTATACATATAAACACTCCAGCCCGCTCTCGCTGCCAGGGCGTCAAATAACGGCGTTTGTCAAACCACTGGTGTTAGAGAAACACAGACCCTTGGGTGTAAACCACAGACTGTATATAAAAGATGGACACAACCACTGTGCTAACAGTTGGTTTAACAAGCCCCATGTGGAGCCTCAGATTGAGCATTTTAGGGGAGGCCCAGCTTTCTGTACTACAACCTGAGTTAGAGATTGTATGTTATGGTCATTTTTCACATGTAGCTGAAAAAACAGTGGCTCCCTCGTGTTTCCACATTCACCTAACGAGTCAAAGCTTCCTGGTTCAGTTGTGGGAGGAGACACAAATCCCTTTGGGGTTGTGTCAAGAACAGTAAGATTCCCCCAAATCAAACATGCTGAAGTAGCTGTTTATTAAAAGAGCCCCAAACCGTAGAAGAGAGTGTAAATAAATAAATCTAATTCTTTGTCATGATTCAGTGATTTCTCAGCACTACATGCTCCCTGCCTGTCTCTGCAGCCTCTGTGTGCTGAGATCTCTGCACTGCATGTTCCATCTGTGCCACACATTAGCTGTTAATAGCGCTACATTAATTGCACCACCCTCCAGCCTGTGCCAGTCGAAGCCACCGAGGTTAGCAACCTGCGGCTGGGAGCATCGCACAGACACAGATACCTACTGATCAGCGCTAAATAACATAATAAAATCCCACCAAACTGTCGCTCCGCCTTCACGGACGGTCTGTTAGTACAGTAACCTCACAGCAGCCATGTTATTGATCGGATGATGTCGTAAAAAATGCTCCAACAGTACAAAAACAGTCCAGATGTCCAGTTCAGGTGAAGCTAGCAGACAGCTAGCAGCTAGAGCCACCTGTGTCACCATCCACCTGTCAGTCAAAGAGGCCACGCCCCCAATAATCTAAACATGTGAGGTCCTAAACCACTCTCCCCCGGTGTAGGGGGGATGTAAACGTGTTTATTTCTGCTGTAAACTTTAACATGGGAGTCTATCACTGCTGGAGCCCCTGCTGGACGTTAGAGGAACTGCACATTAAGCACTGACTTCACAAGTTTTCCACTTGATTCAAACGTGCCAAGTATCCTGAAACATCCTTTCAGTGTGTCATGTTGCAAACATATGACCGCGGTATTTGGTGGATAAAACCAGCCGGCAGATTTTTATTGATCACTGCCAACTCTCCTGCTTCTACAAGTGAATTTGGCAGCTGTTTCAAATTTGACCAACACCAAAAAACACCCAACACGTATCAATGAGACACCAGCAGATTCGACAGAACAGCCGTATTTGACTCCCTTTGAATGAAGGTGCGTTAAACATAGAATATAGCATGTATCTGTAAGCATATTGCTCATTTATAACATTCACAATTTCAGTCTAAGTGATAAATAAACCATTTAAATTAAACTCTATTGTTAAATCCTTCAATTAGTTGTTCACATTCATCACACACACTCACATATATATATATATTAATACTTTGCTCAATAATTATCTCCATGTTCAAAATATATTATCACACTGTTAAATACACTGTAAACTTGGCTGTGATTATAAAACACACCATAGACTGTAGAGATCAAACTCAGCCAGTTTGTAAAAGTCCGTCTTCAAAGATAGTGCTAGACGGGGGGAGCAGGCGACACGTTTACACTCTTACATCCGTAAAACATCAGAGAGCAGCAAAAACCACTTTCTCCTACTCAGATCACTTTACGTATCACTGTGATTTAATTCCAGCATGGCTCTAATGGTATAAGATGTGAAATCAGTCTGAAGGTGGATCCTCCCTTAGAGTACATTCAGCAGAACAAAAATCCAACAGAATTATTCGGATCTGTTATTTTAACAGACGTGAACGTATGAGTGGAAAAACCAACCGACAGTCAGTAAAACTCTACAGGAACGGTGCTGTTCCTGTGAAGACCGTCCCAACTTAAAGTGATATATGATAATAACAATAACTTGTTGACTAACTGAAGAAAATGCAACGCAGCCTTTACAAGGTCATCGAAGGCAACGGCAGCAGCGAGACGCAGAATTCGGAACAGACGGGCAAAAGCTGCAGGTCTACGGGAGCTAAAGGTCGTCTCTACCTTTCTTCAGCCCATCGAAAGCTTCTACAAACAAGCTTTTCTTTCAGAACTCAGCCGGATGACGATGACGACGGTGACGATGACGAAGACGACGAAGATGAAGGGGTGGGCCTGTAGATCTCGCCACCTCCCAGATCAGTAAACCTTCCCGCCGATGACGACGTCGCCTCCCTCTCTTTGTCCTTCTTGCTTCCCGTGCACACCGACCTCTGAGCGGGTTTAAACTGCCACGTCACCTTCTTCGTCGATGACTGCTCCACAGTCGACATCCTCTTCAACGGTGGAGTGGCGGGTTGAGTTGCCGTGGGGACGGACGATGTTGCTGCCATGCTGGTGGTAACCCCGGAAACTCTCCCTGCTCTGCTGTTGTTGTTCCGGTCTTGCTCCGTAAAGAGCTCGCTCAGCACTTCGGGTTCAGTGGTTTCTCCGAATAAGTCCCAGTCGGGTTCGGCGGGCAGCCGCTTCGGACGGCCAGATTTGCTCCCGGCGGCGGAGGTCCTTGAGGAGCGGCTCGGATCGGAGTCAGACAGGTCCGAGTCCCAGTCGCTGTCCCCTGCCACTGAACCGCAACCCAGCACTGACACATCAACAGGTCCCGAACCTGAGCTCTCTGAATCGGACTCCCTAAAAAACAGAAGAGAAGGCCAGATGTACTCCAGAGATCAGAGTAACTATCACACACATTCTCTGGTACCTTCATCATTTGTGCTTTTTAAAAGCAGGCTCACTCAGACTGATGCAAATGATTGATTGGTGTGTTGGTAATCTGTGTGTGATTAAAAATCATATTGATTATTTAAAACCTTTGCCAATCTGTCTCAGAGTGATTGCAGTCAGTCTGAGTCAGACTGTGATTGGAGACAGGTTGCCTCTCACAGGGGAAGATATAACATTCAATGCAATCACTGAGCAACCACCAGTTTCTCCTGGTAACAAGGAGGCCAGCAACCTATTTTTACTCTAGTGTCACTGAGACATTAGCTGACAGCCAAAAGATAGCACAAGAAACCAAAACTGGATGGATGGATGGATGATGGATGGATGGATGGATGGATGGATGGATGATGGATGGGTGGATGGATGGATGGATGTTGGATGAATGATCGGATGGATGGATGGATGGATGGATGGATGGATGAATGATGGATGGATGCTGGATGGGTGGATGGATGGATGGATGGATGTTGGATGAATGATTGGATGGATGGATGGATGGATGGGTGGATGGATGGATGGATGGATGGATGGATGGATGGATGATGGATGGATGGATGTTGGATGAATGATTGGATGGATGGATGGATGGATGATGGATGGATGGATGGATGAATGATGGATGGATGATGGATGGACGGATGGATGGATGGATGGATGGATGGATGGATGTTGGATGAATGATCGGATGGATGGATGGATGATGGATGGGTGGATGGATGGATGGATGGATGTTGGATGAATGATTGGATGGATGGATGGATGGATGGATGATTGGATGGATGGATGGATGATTGGATGGATGGATGGATGGATGGATGTTGGATGAATGATTGGATGGATGGATGGATGATGGATGGATGATGGATGGATGGATGTTTTTTCTAAATGAATACATCTCTTTCAGCTGAGAGGTGAAGTGTAGACGAGTGTATACTCACTTGCCACTGTAGGCTGTAGTTCCTGGAGGGCCCAGCAGGAGGCAGGCTGGAGCTGCCAGGTAGACAAAGCTGTCGGTGCACAGGAAATCTCCCTCTTCTGGCTTCTGTGGGGTGAGCTGCGTTGGCTTGGCGTCCCGGTTGGGGTTAGGCGGATCCACGTGCGTTTTCGTGCCGTGTGTGTGGTGGTGTATACTGTCCTTTTTCACGTCGTGGGCTTCTGTCACTGTGGTGACTTCACCTTTGGAGGCTGGTCTTGCAGACACAGCAAGGTAAACAAAGCTATCCGACTGGACGAAGGGATCTATGTCGCCACAGTCCAGTCCTGATGTTCTGATTGGCTTCTGGTTGGGATCTAGAAAGTGTTTGATTGGCTGCTTTGAAGGAGACAGAGGAAGAGGGGAGTCTATTCCCATGAGGGTGACTTTTTTCCTGGGGGGCATGTCCTCACTTCTCAGAGCCGTGGAGCTCTTAATAACGCTCTGCTCTAACGGGCTCTTGATGACTGAAACTATTCCCATCTTCCCATTCTTCCTTCTGTCCTCGCCTTCTCCCCTCTCTTCATCTTCCTCCATGTTTCCGCGCCCCGCCTCCTCCCTCTCGCCTTCGATGTCTTCCTGCGAGCATGTGTTGAGGAGCGACGGGTAGCACCATTGTAGCTCCGCGCTCTCCTCCCTCCCCCACTCCTTTAACCCTCCGTCGTCCCCATCTTTCTCCAGCGACGTGCTGCTGCTGCCCAGGTCGGAGCCACTGATTGGCTGGTCACTGTCAGAGCCGGCCTCCTCCTGGCTTTGATTGGATAAAGAGAGGAAGACGCCGCTTGAGTCGGACTCCAGCGTCAGGTTGGAGTCTGGAGAGCTGTCCTCTTTAGCAGAGCTGGAAAAAAAGAAAAGGACAGAAGGCGGTGAAGCATCCCCATGTGTGCTCTGCCCCCCCGAAGCCTTTAAAGTGATAACCCACTTTTCAGATCAAGGCCATTGATTTGTTTTAGCCGCACAGCCCCAAGACATTGGCACAGATATCCCGGATGACGGACACATCACGACAAATACACTCACTTTCTAAATTTTACTGCGGCTGTGACACGGTTTGGTTTGTGTCTTTAGTTGTAAGCCATGAGGAATGATCAGGTAGAGACAGGAAAGTTAACTGTGCAGTTTTTAATCAGTTTCTAATGAAACGTGTGACACGTGCAACAGCTTCATATGAATTATTTCATAATGATGCTGATTACAAACACAGTTACAGCAGCTCCAGGCCTCAGAGCTCAGTTTTAAGAACATAATTAGAGATCATTTAGTTGGATGACATTTTAAGCTTAAATGATTCAGCTCATCAAGGTACGGCTCGCTCTGTTCTGGGACGTTCACACAAAAGCTAATAACAGTGAATAAAACAGCAGCTCGAGTCCATTAAACAGACAGTCTGATGTTTTTATTGCTCAGTGAATATATGTGTGTGTGTATATGTGTATATCTGAAATCATATATGAATATCCAGTATTAAACTTTCTTCACAGTTCAGTCACACTAGAGTAAAAATAACCAGGAAAAATTGGTGGCTGCATTGATTTTTTTAAATAAAGTGGTTGGACAGCCAGTTTCGATTGCAAGGCGACTGCACAATCAGTCTGAGACAGACTGGCAAAGGTTTGCAAATATTGCTGTCTAATTTATGAGTGCCAACACGTTGCATCGGTCTGAGTGAGCAGAGCTCGTTTCTGCAGAACCAGACTGGACTCGACTGCATCCTGGTTATAAAAGCGAGTCTTTTTTAAGTTCAGCTGCCATCCTGCAACAACAACGTCACTGTGAAGCGGTTCCTAAATTTCAGTTTCTCACACGTGATCATTTCAAAGGCAGTGACATCACTGGATTCACTGCACAGCTGCAGTAACTTCGGTCATCAGCCGTCATTTTGACTGTAGTGTGATTCTGGCTTAAAATCAGCCTAATGTGTAATTAAACCCACCCTGTTTCTGACTATGACATCAGAATATGACGTAGTTTCATCCATGGAAATCAGTTTTTCTGATCACTTTGACACATTGTGTCCAACATCCTTTAATCTCGGCTCTGTTTTGGTCTCCTCCAGTTTAGAGAAAAAACTCTGCCCATTTAGCTGCCAGTGCTGTTTCTGCACTGGTTCCTGTTCCTGTCAGTAATCCCATTACATTCAAATACGCCTAAATCTGTCCTCAGTTTATGAGACACAGGACAGGCCTTTGAGGGGCGGAGATATGGCTGATCCTGGATTTTAGCCTCCTGCAGTGACACGTTTAGATTCCTTACCTTGTGGCAGCGGTGGACGTCCCAGCAGATTTGGTTGACCAGGAGCCGGGCGGTCTGTCAGCGTCTGTAGCCGGTGAGGCCGTAGTACTGAGCTCCAAGCTGACCTGGGACCTGCTGCCCACCCCTGAAAAGAACATCACATATTTACCTTTTTAAACAGAGAAACAGTTATAATCAGTGCATCCTGCCTTTTCTTCCCCACTGTTTTCTATTCGAGGCTTTCTTTGGTTCCTGGAAGGATCTAAGCAAAGCCGCCGCCGCTGCTCACATGACAATCAAGCAGAAACGCTCCTGTTTTAAAGCCCTGACTTTTCCTTTATGGAGCAGTGAATCTATCACTGCTGCTACAGTTCATGAAGCATTTCCAAATCTCCACGAGGGGCAGGGTCACACCACTCCCTGCTGTGCTGAACAATTATCACTGCTTTTTATATTTTACATTTACATGCAGGAATATTCATCGACACAACTTTGCTGCAAGTGGCTGCACACCTGAAGCTGCAGTTCCTCTACGGTCCAGCAGGGGCTCCAGCAGTGGGAAACAGCTTGGCTCAGGTTTGCCTCCCACAGCAGCGTTCCCAACAGTTTTTCAGTTCCTCACTGCAAACTGTTAAAACCTCCTTCATAAACAGGCTTTTGTGAAGCTTTTATAAAGTTTCCATAGATGATTAATCTTCTCTATTATTGACTTTTGTTTGTGTTTCTTCTTTTCGGCTCTTTTTATGTCTTTTAAATGCTTTGCTGCTGTTTCTTCTAAATTCTCTGAATAAATACATCGATCGGAGGAGCAGGTTTCTGGCACCAGCTCACCACCTCCTGTTTTGGTCCAATAATTCACAGCCAGCATCACAGCTAAACTCTGAGTCACAAACAATACAGAACAGCGACTGAAATCCAAAACCTGCTCAGCGTCTGCAGCGTGATTACACCGACGGAGCACAAACATCGAACACAGAAGCATCTTTATGCGGGCTTCATTTTAAAGGGATTAAACACCTGTTGTTATAAACAGAAATAAAGAAATACAGCGTAAAAATCTGAAAATGTTATCCCGACTGACTCGATTTGGTTTGTTTTATTGGAGCCAAATTCATTTTAATTTGGAACAAGAAGTCAGCGTGTGACTGCGATGACAGATGTTTCATTACTTTCATCCACCATGTTTTGGACTATAAATCCACTTGTGTGGGTCAAATTTCTGCCGCCTCCTCCGAACTCGTGTTTCTTTGTCTCCACCTGTCTTGTTCCCAGTCAGCTCTCAGCTAACAAGGTGGTGTTCACCTTCATCCTGCCTGCATCGTGTTCATCAGTAAGCGTCACTGACTCCTGTGTTTGTATCATCTAACTCATCATGTGATGCTTCAGGCTGCCAGCATGTTTGTCAGGTGTGATTTCTAAAGCGGCGTGAACGTCCGTGTTGAGTGTGAGTTCCTGCAGGTGTGTGTGGTGTTTACCTGTGTGCAGGGCAGCCTTCTCTCTCTGAGGCCCGGGGTGAGTTTGGTACATATCCGCTCGCTCCCTCTGAGGCTCCAGGAGCGCTGGGTACGTTTCCTGATTGTGGGGGTGAGACAGGTCGAGGTGCTCCAGGTCAGCGTCCAGCTCCCGGGCTCTCCTTTCCAGCTCCGTCAGGCTGAGCTCTGAGGCGGCTGAGGACGGAGGGTGGGATCCTCCGAACCCGATGGGGGGTCGGAGGAGAGGCCAGCGCTGCAGGGAGCCCGAGAGGGAGTCTGTATCGCCTCCTGCTCCTCCTCCTGCTCCTCCTTTATCCCAGCCGTCATCCCATAAAGTGTTGACCATCTCAAGGACAGCATCCCAGCTCTCCACCCCTCCTTCCTCGCCAAGTGTGCCTCCTTCTCCTCCCTCCACCTCTCCTTCTTTCTGTAATGTCACCACCACCTCCTCCTCCTCCTCCAAGCCTCGCCCAGCAGTTTCATCCTTTATCTTCATACTTTTCTCCTCCACTTTGTCAGGAGTTATCTCGATATCTCGGCCTTTTTTCGCTTCCTTGTACTTCTTTGCTTTGTCTTGGACTTTCTCTTCGACTGCCATCTCTGCTCTTTCTCGTTTTGTTTCCTCCACCAGCCCCACCCTAACCTTCTCTTTGTCCTTCTCCACTTTCTCCTCCTTTCTGTCTTTCTCTTCTTTCCTCTCTTCCTTCCCTTTCCTCTCCTCCTCAGTCTTGTCTCCTTGTTTTTCCTTGCTCCTGGATCTCTTTGGCTCCTCCTGCTCTCTGCAGATTCTCCAGTGCTCCAAGTTCTGCTCCTTCAGTGAAGCCCTGCCCACCAAACTGGACCCCAGCCCCGGCTCCTGATGGGAGGGCTCTTTGAGCGAGCATCGCCCCACAATACTGGTGGAGTTTGTTATATTTGATAAAGGGTTCTCTGAGAAGTGACCTGCACGGAGGTGGCCGAGTGGGCGTCTCTTCTCCAGCGCAGAGAGGACGGAGGGGAGGGGGGGAAGGATGGGGAGATTGTGGAGCGCTCCGCCTTGACGAACGGTCCTCTTTCTCACAATGATTCGGCGAGGCCACGTGGACTCGATGCCTTCAGCTGGCCCCGTTGATTCGAGGTCTCCGAGCGCCCTGCTCTGCCGCGGGCTGACCACGCCTGGCCGCAGCCCTGTGGCAGTGCCTGGTCGAGTCCTGGAGCTGGACTTGGAGGATTTGGACTTCTTGGATCGTGAACTTTTCTCCACATGGCTGGATTCGGTTTTATCAATGTTGAAAGTCTTTTTCTCAGGTTGATCTGCAGCAGGAAGCTCAGTTTTATCTTCAGCCACAGCGCTGGTTGGATCCTTATCTGCGGTCTTGGTGCTGTTCTTGACTTCAGTGTCAACCCCGCGCTCACTGTTAGTCTTATTTCCTGTCTCACTGCCAGCTCCACCTTCTACTGCTGCCTCAGGCTTAGACGTAGGAGCAGTCTTAACATCGGTCTCAGGTTTTTCCTCCACCCTGAACTCTGCTGCTGCAACAACTTCCTTATTCACTTTAGCTACGTCAGCTTCTGCCTCACTCTGTCTCTCCACCTGCTTTGAAGTTGCCTTAGCCTCCACCTCTGCTCCTCCCTGTGGCTTCATCCCTGAACCACATCCAGCTGCAGGATCTGCTCTACCTCCAGGCTCAGCCCTGCTCTCAGTCACATTTGAGGGTGTAGCTTCAGCGATTGGTTCTGGTTTCGCTACAGCCCTTCCTGGTCTTTCTCCACTCTTTGATGACCCAGTCCTGTGTGCCTCCTTGTTTGCAGATGGAGCCATATTTTCCCTCTCCACCCCAGACTGCACTTTTCCTTCCAAATCCCGCCCCCCTGGTCTTGTTTTCACCTGGGAGCCCATCCTCGTTTCGTTTTTAACGCTAGCCCTGGATCCGTTGTCATACTTGCTCCAGCTCTCAGCACGATGGTGTTCTTGTATTCCTGCCCTCATTTCAGCCTCCATCACATTTCCACCCCCAACTTCGCTCACTAACCTCGGCCCACACCCAGATTTACTATCAACCAACACCAAACCCACGCTTCCATTGTCGTATTTGGAAACCATGCCCCCGCCCACACCTTCAGGACCGACCTTTGACCCAGCTCTGTTCCTACCCACCGCCCCGGTGCCCATTCTGGGGGCAGCACTGGGCGAGGGTGAAGGAGAGGGCTGGGGGAGCAGTAATGGCGTGGTGTCGAGACCCTGGTCGGACTCCAGAAACACCGAGTCTCTGTCCGAACGCAGAGGAACTGGTCGGCCATACCCGAAGGTCGCGAAAGATGTTTCCCTCCTCTCCCGTTCCCGTGCTCGCTCCCTCTCCAGCCTTCCTCTCTCCCTCTCTCTTTCCCATTCTCGCTGAGCCCACCCTCGCTCCATCTCTCTCTCTCTCTCCCTCTCCCACTCCCTTTCTCGCTCGCTGCGTCCCCATCCTCCTCCTCCTCCTCCTCCTCCTCCTCCTCCTCGATCCCTGAGGTCCTGCTCCAGGTCGTGAGCAGACAGTTGGACCAGCGGGGAGCGGTAAGGGGATCTCCTCAGCTCGTGGGGGGGTGACAGCCTGAGGCTCTGTGTTTGGGAGTAATGCCTGGGCTGGATCACGTGGGGAGGTGAACAGCGTAAACTCTGAGTCTGACTGGGTCGAGGTTTGGCGGGGGAGAAGAACACCGGAGTGTGGTAGCCCGAGGAGAGAGGGGAGCCGGAGAAGGGAGAAATGAGGGGGGAGGTGAGAGAGGAGGACTGCCCCCCAGCCGGAGGGTAGTGGCCCGGGTTTAGATATCCACCTCCTCTGTCCATCATTTCAGATGTAGTCAGCTCCAGACACTCCAGGTGCTTCGGAGGCGTGAGGACTTTCCAGGAATGTCGACCATCTCGGCTCTTTGTGCTGTCTCCATGGTGATGGTGGTGGTGATGGTGGTGTTTCTTTGAGGAGGAGGAGGACACCCCCGGAGCTGAGAATGAAGACACAGAGGGAGAAACCGATCGGTTGAACCGCCCCGGCGAATGACAGCCACCGTCATCTCCGTCCTGACCGCCAAGCTTCAGCGAATCATAGATGGCTCGCTCGTCCAGGCGCCGCACGAAGGAGGGGTTTGGCGTTAAAGACCGGGGCTGCGAGTCAAACATGTCGGGGGGCGCTCTGCTGACTCGGAGTGAGCCACTCGTAGAGTAGCTGAAACTGCCCTCACCGCAACCGTCTCGCCGTATGGACCCTCCAGGGTGGTGGTGGTGATGGCTGTCAATCTGCTGATTGATGCACATGGTGTCATAAATGGATCGCTGGGGTATGTAGCCATCCCCGTATCCCCCCTCCATCCCCCCATCTCGCCCTCCCACTCCACCATCCCCAATTCCATGTTTCTCCAGGCAGCAAGAGCTTTTCCTGAAACACCCGGGACGGCTGAGAGGCTTGCCCATGATTGGTTGGATGGCTGAGGGTGGGAGGGGTTGGTGGGAGTCACGGGTGAAGCTTGAAGAGCGAATTGTGAAGTCGTTAATTTGACTAAATCTAAAAGAAAAATTCAGGCAGTGAAGGACGCATGGCAGCTGGGTTTGAGACGGCCATGCCAGAATAAAACGTCACATTCAAAAACATGTTCCTGAAGCGTGTTCTTTCTGTTTTAATGAGAAGTCAGAAGCATCTCTCTGATGATCAAAGTATGACACTCCTGCAACAACGTGGCCCTCCCGTCAAATAATCCATGACATAACAACGGTGCAAACAACATGAGGAATCCGACTCGGAGAAATATTCCAAACAGCTTTCGGAAAACGGCAAGAAAAGATGAAACGGGTCCAGTTTTTATGTCCACACAGTTTCTGTTTTTAGCTCATCTTCTCTCCCACTCTCCCCCCGATGTGCCTGCATTTGTATTTATTCTGGCTGTTTATTGTTCTACGTGTTTGTTCGGAGCCAATTAAATCTTCATCCAGCAGACCGGCAGTCCGTCAGACAGAGCGACGGTGGATGGACGACTGAATCCAGTCAAAGCCTCTCTTCTCATTCTGGACATGCTCGATGATTAGCTTCGTCTGGCTGTGGAGAGAGAAAGCAAATAAAAATAATTTGAATGGAAAAGAGCCTGAAAAAGTCTCTCCGTATGTATCAAAGTCAGTTAGCAGGATATTAGGTAATAATAGCAATGAACACACAATTACAGGGACTCTCATTCAGTTTGACACTAGAAATTCCTTCATTGGTGGTGCTGCACACAGTCCTGTGAGAAAAATGACCCTAACTGGGCTTGAGACTAGCCTGGATATGGCCTTTACTCTGCAGGGAACCTCTAAAGAAAGATGCATTTAGGTTGTGTTGATATTGGAGCTTGACCACTCTCAGGAAGTTAAAGTCTGTATTCGATTTCAAGTTTAAACTGAGAGCGTTTCTCTAAAACTTTCCTCTGACAGTGCCTGCAGAGCATCTGACAAACTCAGGGGAGCAGTGTGCTGTCCAGAACATAGTGAACCATGTCCTCTAGTCTACAGAGTGCTGCAGAAATGAAACCCCATCCACATATAAAGAAATTCACTCGTCCTGCATCACTTTGTGGCTGACAGGTGGCTGTCAGTGGACGTTCCAGGATTTGGTTGGATAGGTAACCCGCTAAAGTCCTGCAACAGACTGGCAACCTGTCCGAGGTGTATTCCACCTCCAGCCTGTGACAGATGGAATATGCTCCAGTGGAAGAAGATGGATGGATACTGTTGTGAGTAGTCATTTCAGTGACTCCCCTCAAAACTGAGATAATTCAAGCTAAGCTGAGGTAATTCAATGAAGTTTGAAAATATAGGTCACTGCTGGAGCTTAAACCTGACCAAGTATTTTTGGAGCCTCACACTAACCCTCTACCCTATCTAAATACAATCAGGTACTTTTGGCTCCTACACCTACTAGTATACGTTTACTCTAGTAGATTAGGTTTTTTCCTGAGACTAACAAGAGATAACTCATCAACTCGTTAGGTTTCAAAATCATTAAATTGTTGGGCTTAAACAAAAATCTCCTAGTCTAAAGCTAACCTGGTACTTTTTTAGCCTAAACATAACTGAGTACTTTTTGATCTTAAACACAACCAAGTATTTCCTGCCCTAAAGCTAACTTAGTATAATTGAACCTAAAGGTAACCGCATACTCATGGTGCTTAAACCAGGAGTATTATTAGCCTAAAACTAACCAAGTACTTCCTGATCTAAAGCTAAGCCAGTATTGTTTTTAGCCTAAATGTGACTGAGTACTTTTGGAGCTTAAACCTAATGAAGTACTTTTGTTGCCTTCACTTGAGTACTATTGCTCTAGTATGAAAGTTATGTTTAGCTAACCATAGCTACTTCTTGAGCCTAAACATAGCTGAGTATTGTTTTGGTCTACATGTAACTGAGTACTTTCAGCCTAAACCGAGTCAAATAGTTTTGGTGCCTCAGTGTAAGCAAGTGCTTTTTACCTAAACAGACTGGACACTACTTTTTGTGCCTGAAGCAAATGAAGTCGAGTCTAAAAGCAAGCTTGGGACTCGAGTCCTGACCTCGTGTGTCACAGCTGAGAGTTGCATATTTAAACCCGGCTCATTCGCACACTCACCGGCACCAACATCCACAATTACAGAGGTGCTAACATCATCCTGGCCACTTGCTGGTGCTATTAAAAAAAGGCTGTTTAGCTAAACTCCGTGGATATTTTACACAGGTATAGTTCTTACAGCCTAAAAGGTGAGATGTCCTTTCAGGACAATGATGTTAATGCAGCACCAGCTGCTTTAACGTTCGATGAAAATAAATTTAAGATGGCGTCAATATTCCTGCGAATGATCCATTTTAATATTAGAGCTGATTTTCCATTTTTGGTTTCAGGTTTAATGTACTAAAGTGGTCCATCACATAGCATTCGTTTGCGCCTCATAGACTTTCACAAACAGGACGTATTGAGCCCAAGTCTAATTATTAAAACTCAGGGTAACTATGTCTGCCCTGCCAGTAAAAGGTGCATACTTTAAGGTGCAATCTCAGGAGAAATCCAGTGTTTTTTATATAATAATCTCCAAGTGGATGATGAATGAAAATAGAATTACATAAAATAAATGAACTGCTCCTCCTGCACCTGATTTTGGTCCTTGTTAAATTAAGCCTCGGTTACCTGAGGAGGTAAAGTCCGGGTGACAAACTGTACCAGTAAACGTACAATAAGCTACTTGATTTTCTGCAAAAGGCTGTTGAAATGTTGACATCCAGCACACAAACTGAGAGATGTGCTAACCTCAGAACCACAGCAGGCGAAAAAAGTTCAAATCACAATTTACAGATTCACAAACTGAATGTGGAGAACTTGTCATCTCCACATGAAGAGAACTGATTGACTCGTGTTCTGAAAAACATCTTCAGAAAGCTTTTCACAGTCCTCGCACTCATACCCGTCTCCAGCGCGGCGGTGAGCACTCGGGGCTGTCTAATTTCCATCAGCCGTCAAAGAAGCCTATTGATAGTTGAGAATAATTCCAGGTCTCTCTAGCTCTTTCAGCCTTCGTTCTCAAGCATCCTCTCCCTCTCTCCTCTCCTGCTCTCTTTCATCGCTGCCACCGCCACCTGCTCTATTTTCCAAACCAATCAATAGAAAAGCCAGAACCTTATCAGCGTGGTCACAGTCAGTCAATCCACTCCGTCGATCTCAGTCCCATCCCGCTGGCGTGCTGTCATCCCGCTTCAAATCAGCATCCTCGTTTGTTTTTCTTAACTGGCATCTCTGCCCTGTCGCCGCTCTCTCTCTTTATCTCTGCTGTTTTTCTGTCTCTCTCTCTCTCTGCTGTGAATCATGCCTTCTGTCAGTGGAAGGTTTTTTTGACAAGCGCTCTCTCTGCCAGCCAACACACCAACGCAAACCCTCCTCCTCCTCCTCCTCCTCCTCTCCCTTTCACTCTCTCTCCCTACTAGCTTTTCTTCTCCTCGACTCAGCCTCCCTCCCTCCCGTTTGCACTCCACACAGCTTCGGGGCTTTAAGAGCTTTGGAGCTGCAAAGAGACCAACTTCTCCTCTCCATCTGCCTCTCTTTTCTTTCCATCTCATCCCTCGTTCATCATCACTCTTTATCTCTCCCCTTCTCTCATTACCTTCTAGATTTAGTTTGACCTGAGTGGGTTACCCGTGGGAAATCATCGCCATCATACGTTTTAGAAATGAGGCAACGAAGGAGAAAGAAGGACAGTCAGATCTATCTATCTATCTGTATATCTATCTGTTCTGTATCTATGCTTCGGACTCCCACACTCTCTTTCTTCCCTGGCTCGCTCCATCCCTCTTGTAGCCCTCTCAGTTTGCCCTCTACCTCCCACTCTTCACCTCCGCGTTAATGCAACAACACGCATCGGTGTGGAGGCGGCAGGGAGAGTGAGAGCGACACACAAAGAAACAGCAACAATGGGTACGCACATTACTGTACACTGCAATTTAAAAGCATCATCATCAGCGGCAGCGTTTGACCATAAACAGCTGTGGATGGGTTTATTTTTTACCACCAGGAGACATAATGCACGCCTGTACCTGTGTGGTACGACAGGTACGCGCTCTGCACGCACTCTGTTTGGTTCCATTTTGTGGTGAATGAATAGAAGAGGAAATGTTCACCATGTTTGGGCAAAATAAGAATTAAATAACACACGTTAATAAACGGAAAAGAGCCACCCACAGCAACACAAATTTCCTCCACTAAAGAGAAGAAAATGTCAGCGTGCTGCCCACGCGCTTTGATTGACAAGTGAGCTCAAGAGATCAGAAACGCGCCGCAGTCACACTTTAAAACCTCTGCCAAGGCTCCACTTTAGTAAAAGCTTTTCCTCATTTCCTCTCAGGAAGCTGCTCTGCTGCAGCTGGATGTTCATATTAAACACGGCTGATTTCAAATAATGACATCACTGCGAGTGCAAGCGAGAGTTTTGACTTTTCCATCTGTATGATGTCATAGAAGGGGCGTGTCGTTAATATGGTCGTCATGCAGGTCTATAGAGGTTTGAACCATCGGTTACCAGGGAAACATGATTATTCCCTGGCTGGTTGGCGAGTGGTTGGTGATTGGTTGCTGGAGTTTGCTGTGAAATCATTGGCTAAAACCAGAGGTCTCTGTAGTTTGCATGGAAGACGCAGACTGGGTGAAAATTGTTTCGCTTAATGCGCTTTATAATCCGAAAAATACGGTAACTTCTACCTTCCTTTAGCATGAAGTCCAACTTTTGTGCGATGGTTTGCATCTTCCTCTGCCTTTTGGGTGCTACCGCAACCTTTAGTCGACAGTGTTGTGTTTGTTGGGGAGAAAACTTACAAGCATACAGTGCAGCTCTTTAGAGTCACACTGCTAAGATTTATGTTTGACAAGCTGAACGCATTCTGTACTGTACAGGAGACACGGCACGAGGTTGATTGACAATGGTCTACAGCCAATCAGGGCGCAGAACACAATGCGCTGTACAAAACAAACAAACAAAAAAACATGCTAAATTGCAAAAAAAATCTGCGAAAGGTGAACCGCGTTATAGCGAGGGACCACTGCATAACAAAATATTTAAAAAGTTAAAAACATGTTTTTTAAAGTGTCTTTTGAAGTTTGCTGTAAGAACTTTTACTCTGAAGCTGGATTTTGTCATTTCTCATTTCTCATGGAAAAAAGTTTCATGACTGCTCGGCTGTTAGTTAGCAAATATTTGCAGATAAGTCAGTGTCTGCCACACAGACTGTGGGCAACCAAACCATCACAGAGCCAATCAAAGATAGAAGCAGGAGAGATGAGCTTCCTCTGGTTTCAACTTTAGAGAGAGAGGGTGAGGAGGGGCTCAGAGTAGACCACTGCTCCTCAAAGGGGCCAGCTGAGGAGGTTCAGGTGTCTCCTTGATGCCTCGTGTCCGTATTTCCTGGAAACTCCTCACTGCCCATTTAGAAGAGCTGGAGGAAGTGGGTGGGGAGATGGAGGCCGGAGCATCCCTGCATGGATGGATGGATGGATGGAGCACTTTCCCGAATCCATTACTGCAGTGAGGCTATTTAGGCTCACTAAGTATTTAGCCAGTGGATGGTTCTGAAAGCCAGCAGGAGACCTCACTGCACAGTCGAACATTAAGGCAGCAGTTAACATGCATTAGACTGATTTCATTTATTCTTTGGAGGGAAAATCTTTTCTAAAAATGTATTTCATTAAAACTGGGCCAGTCGTCTCCGTGACGCTCGTGTGATTGACACACAGACTGACTCACACTCGTCTTTATTATTATGCTGGCTTGCAATGTGAGCTCGAGCGGTGTTGACTCTGCGTGTCTGCTGAGACGTGATGGACAGAAACGTTCGTCTGTTTGAGAGCAGCCTGTAAATCTGTGTGCACACTGCACAGCTGTGCATGCTGGGCTTCATAAGAGGAACATCTGTGAGAGCATGAAGCCCCGGCGAAAAGTAAGCTTTAAGTGTGAGGAGCTTAGTGCTTCTCTATTTTCATATCTACACCTTTACGTGAAGTTTTCAGTCCTCAAAAAGTCATAACTGAAGAACTGTGAGGGCAGCGGTAGCAGGGAGCATTAGCTGATAACTCCACCCTCACATCCAAATATGGACATTTCCTGAAACACAAAAACAACACGGCAGCATCCAAAACACGACCTCTGAATCTTAAAAATCAGGCTCCAGAAACCAAAGACAGCTGCACGCACCTTTTATATACAGTCTTTGTAATGTTACATATTCCATATGTGTTTGTAAATATGCGCCGCCTTTCACAGTGCTTTATTCGCTCCGTCAGTCACGTCTTTCTCCGTCTGGAACAAAAACCTCATGCTGTACAAACAGCTGATCCTCTCATTCTTTCACTCCTTCCACGTCATCTGTAGAAAATGTTGACACGCCGTCAAATCCTGCAGCTGGCTCCCAGTAAACAAATGAATCACCTAAATCAAATGCTTGGTTGCCATTTCAGCTGAAACAGAACGCAGATAAAAGACGAGGTTTGAAATCTATTCAGACGCATCCCAGCAGGCCTCTGGGGCAGCATATGGTGGCCTGTAACTGACACATATCCTACAATCATGCTTTCATTGTGAGATCGGCCAGGCACAGCAAAGCGCCAGCACGAACGTCTTACAAAATACATCACATTACATCCATTATTCATTATAATCTATGGCACGTCCAAGCTTCGATGAACAGGAGCTGATCTGAGAAATGCATGTGCAGTAATTTATGCACATCAAGACCCTCACATGCCTCGTTCGATGCTCCAATCAGCGATCTTCTCTGCAGCATTAATCAGTTTTCACTTAGTCTGTGATTTTTCCACAGACTGTAAATGCAAGATGGACGTTCAGTCCTGAAACCAGCGACTGTAAACCCGTCTGAGCTCAGCTGATCAGGACGCTCATTTTCTCACAAACCTCAATACAATCAGACTTCAGAGGAGGCGCCCCCTGCTGGGCGTTACAGAGAGAAGGTTTGAGGCCCTGAGCTTATACCCGGTCTCTGGAGCTGATCTGTATTTTTTAAATGGTCGCATTTCATGCAGCTCACCAGAAAAATCAGTGAGAGGCGGTAAAATCATTCAGGTCAGCCTTCAGTCTAAGGTCAGGTCTGTTTTGGCGTCGGCGGCGTGATTAAACAGCGGTGAGGGCGAACGTTACCGTGGCCACAGTGGGCTCCCTGCTGCTCGAGCAGCCGAGGATAAAAACAGTGAGCTGAAAATGACCGAGCGTGACTCTTGGTGTGTCTGTAATGAGGTTTCCTGGTTTCATCCCAGGTGAATGTTGTGGGTCGCAGCGCCCTCTGGTGGATGCTCACTGATGCTGACCATGTAGTGTGAAGTCAGCTTCTCACCTGGTTTTTCATGTGAGTAGTGGAGGCTGTCGGAGTGAAAAATGATCACACAGGAAGCAGCTGCACACTCACCACACATGAATGCACCATGTACGTGTGTGTGTGTGTGTGACCACATATGCATGTCCACCATGCACCGTTAAAGTTTTACAGTAAGTGCAGCCATCAGAGCAGCAGTGGGGGGTTAGACCTACGGACCGAGCTTCTGTAGCTTCTGCACACGCTGCAGAGTTTCTGATTAACATCACCGCTCACTCTGCAGCTCTGTCTCCCAAACCTGCAAACATGAAGTCTTCCTGCCACACACACTTTAATTTGAGCTATCAGTCCAATCTTAATAGTTTCTTTGGGCAGGAATGTCTTCAGGGGGAAGAGAGAAAAGATAAGCTCAGATAGGAGGAGGTGGAGAGAAGCAAAAGCAGAGTTTCTATTGTAAATGTGAGCAGGGAGGAGGAGGAGGAGGAGGAGAACGGGGTCAACAAAAAAAAGAGTGACGCCTGCAGGAAACATGAAGTCCAGCATTCCAGAGTTTGAGCGGAGAGCATCTGGAAAAGTTTAAAAGTAGAGAGGGGAGGGGAGAAGGGGCGGGGAGGAGGCAGAGTCGTGTTTCCGAAAGATGTAAAAATGCAGAAATTCAAAGGTCTGATTGAGCAGCCGAGTTGAGAAAGAGCAGGATCGGCTGCAGAGCGATGAAGCAAAGAGAGCGTGTCACAAGCTAAGAAGAGGCAGAGCAGGGGAAGTCTGACCAAAGTGCTCGGCCTCTTCCTGCCTCACGAACAGCTCAGGAAGTCGAGGCTTAAACACAGGGGAGGGCCGACACACAGGAACATATTTTCCCCTTTGCCTTGTAGTCTCTCCTTATTCAGGCCTGCTCCGATCAACAGGAGGAGGAAAGAAGGGGGCAAAGAGGAGGCGGGGTTTTCGATGGAGCTGAGAGAGACGGAGCAGTCAAACAGTCAGTCGCCGGCGTTATGATGGAGGCCAGCGTCGTTCCCCAGGACGCAGGGTGAGTCTGACGGGGGTCTGCGAGGACATGTACGGGTGGAAAAAGCAGCGAGGAGCAATTTTGAGTGAGAGGAAAGGGGGATGGTGCTGCGGTGTCGGAGTAGAGGAGGGAGTCGGGGGTCGAAAGTCAGACAGGAAAAACAGATGTGATGACTCACTCGCTCATATTTAGGTCAGTGTCCTCCCAGAGTGGGGGAAAAATCCAGATTCTGTGCAGGTTTGGAGTCTGTTTCCACACTTCCAGGGAAGAGTTAGAGAGGTCTGAGTTGATGTGAAGTGGTCCAAAAAGGCGCATTGACTGTTATCACATCTGAATGTCAGCGTAATGCTTCAGGATTTAAACTTAAATTAAAAAGTCTTCAGTAGTGAGCGTCAGGACAAAAACCTTCCCTCATGGAGCGTTTCTGAGGTTTACTGCGAGGAACGATTATCGCTCGATTATTGCTCCTAATCCCAATTTTAAATTTGGTTTGTTTAATTTGTCAAAGAATCAAAGACCTTGTGTAAACGATGGAAGTCGAAAGCACCTAAAGCTGCAGTTCCTCTAACGCCCACTAGAGGCTCCAGCAGAGGCTCCCGAGATAAAACGTCCAACTTTACAGCAGAACGAAAGAAAAACTGTTTTGATCTCTGTAGATAACTTCCTATTTGACTTGTATGAAGGCTTAAAGTTTGCATTATTGGGGGCGTGGCCTCTTTGACTGACAGGTGGATGGTAACACAGGTGGCTGCAGCTGCTAGCGGTCTGCTAACTAGACCTCTCAACGTGTTTGTGCTGTTGGAGCATTGTTAATGACATCTGACCAATAATATGGCTGCTGTGAGCTCACTGTACTAACAGACCGTCCCCAAAGGCGGAGCTCCAGGTGTGGTACACAGTGAAGTTCCAGGAGTTTGATTGGATGTTGTAGAGCACTAATTAGTAATCAGCAGGTCTGTGTGATGGTCTCATACAGTCTACAATCATGGCAGCACTCCTCCCTCGTTTCTAAAGATAATTTTTCAAACTGAGGAGTCCAAAACCGACGGCTGGCTAGGTCCATCTTTTATATACAGGCTATGTTTAAACCCGCATTCTGTGTAATGTCCAGCAGGGGGCGACTCCTCTGTCGCTGCCCTGAAATGAGCGTGCTGCTCTGTGGAGTTTCTCCTCTCGTGTGGAGATGATGGTTGTTGTTAGTTTCTCACTCAGCTCGTCCGTGTCCAAATCACCATGTTATCGAGGCCGTACGTCGGCGGGGAGAGCGAGTGTTGTTGTGCCGAAGGCTCGGTCACCGCAGAGTCAGCGGCGGGTGAAGTATTGTGCTGCTTTACTATGCTGCAGTATCACTTCTTCATTTAAAAGTCCTCGGGGATAAAAGGCCCAGATAACTCATGTATGAGATGTAAAAGTGGATGCTTACATATCACAGGACTGTTACTGAAACCTGCAGAGCTCACGTGTGACTGCATCATTTCAGCAAAAACTGCAGTGGAGTAAAAACTGATGCAGTAACTGTAAAAGTCTGAGCCCACCCACCCATCCATCCATCCTTTCCTCAGGTTGGTCGTGGGGGCAGCAGAGGGCTCTCTGGGGGGCTCAGACCTCTTTTGCTGCTTTTCTTGATGTCTTCATGTTTTTGGTCAGTGAAACAAACTAGAAGGCCTGACCTGCAGCGACAGGCTGCTGTCAGACCAACACCGTCACCTGCACGTCCATATCTTTGAACAAGCATAAATAACCAACACAGCGTTTAGCCTGTGCACATTTATAGAGTTATAGTTTCTTCTTTCTTGACATTTGATGCGTTTGCGGCTGCAGGAGCAGGTCACAGATGCCCGTCATCGTCTTCACAAGCTTTTATTATTTATGTACGGGCTGGTCCTTATTAGCAGTCAGGGCACTGTTTACTCTCCATACAAACACTCTCATGCACCGGGGGCGGCTCAGGGCTCAGTGTCCTGCTCAAGGATACTTCAGCACGCAGACTGGAGGAGCCGGGGATCGAACTACCGACCCCACCCGTTTACTCATTGACAGACTGTAGTGGTCGAACACTTTTCAGCCTGATGATTTGGAGGCAGCACGTGTGAACCAGCCTAACAACCATGAAAGACAGGAAGTATCAGAGGCCGTCCTGCTGGCTGTAAAGCGTTGCGCAGGAAGTGACAACCTTCCCGTGCAGTCAGGCTGAGTTCAGCGTCTCCACCCCTGACCTGCACAGATGCTTTAAACAGAGGTGCCGATGGAGTCCTGCGTGGTGGTGTTTAATCGTCTGACATCTGATGACGGGATGTTGGCGTGGAGCGCCACATGGACACCCTCACCCCCATGATCGCCTTCATGTTGCTCCTTGTTCCTCCTTTGAACAGGTTAAGCACATCCACAGTTCGGGACCATAACCATTCCACTCGTATGACATCACCACCCAGACTGCATTGCAACATAAACCACAGCAGAGCGCGAGTGAAGGCACTGCTTCATGTTTAATAGAGTCAGAGCAGATCGAGTGTGGACTTTAAACCTGTGTCAGGTAAAGACGCACCTCAGTGGTGTGATGGGTGTAGGCCGTTTCTAACGTCTCCTCCACTGGAATCAAAGGTGGAGTAAATGTGCGTGTGTGGTGTTTCCATGTGGTCAGCAAACATGAATCAAACACAGGATGTCTGCTTCTGGTCACAGCTCGAAAATTCAGCTGACTGAACGATTTATTGTCCTGCCTGTCTTCCTGTGAGCAGACGCGGCACTTCTGGCCTGTTGGGCTGGGATCGGTTAGTCACATGATTTCATCAGCCTGAAATCCACTGAAGACATGTCTCAGTGGAATCGACTGGGTCTTTTTGTAAGAACAGCTGAGAGACGGATGGCACCGAAGCCCCAGCAGCTCCTTTCAGACGCCGTCCCTCTCAGGACCTCCTCCAGCTTTTCCTGGAGACAGTTGAGTGATGTAATCTCTCCACTGTGTCCCGGCTTTCCCCGAGATTCCCAAAGGAACATAGATCGGCGGCTAAATCACCTGCATGCTGTGCACGACCACAGACCGGTTCAGGGTCCACGTCCTAAAGACACTTTCATGCACGCTGCACCTCCATGAGCTCGTCCTCACTTCTGCTTCATCCCTTTGGACGGGCATGTCTCTGACACTTGGGCACCAAACAGGTCTAATTAAAGATCCCCCCCCCGGCTGTGTGTAACAGCTGCTTTAAACACAAACACGAGGAGCTCAAGAACAACACCTTACGTCACTCTGCTCATGTAACTGTCAGCTACCTGCTGTCATTTACAATCGCCGGCACTCTTTTCATTGCAGAAGGGGAAGTCAGCAGAGGAAGCCATAAAGCAAACGCTCGCTGATGGCGCCACTCTCAGCTGAGTCTTTGTTATCTACGGGCCGCGAACAGCACTTCAAACTCAGCTACGGAGACAAACGTAAGTTAGCATGACCGTGCTGTAACGTACTGCTAGCAACTGTTCGTCTATTTATAGCCAAACCACCAGACCACTGAAGATAAGGCAGAGGTAACTCAGACTGCAGCAAAGGTAGATAAAGGCTGCAGCCTGCAGCGTGCAGGTGCATGCTGGGATTTTAATAGAACAACATAGGAGGCCCCGAGTGACGGGGGGATCCAGGTGACCCTGACCCCTCAGAGGGTTAACGAGAAGAAACAGATCTTCTTCTTATATGTGGCAAACTGCAAGAGGAAGAAAACAAGTGTTGTGAAAGTGTTTCTTTTCGTGTTTCTTGCTGTCATCTGGACCGCTGAGTGAGTCACCTGTCAGGTAGCAACACACACACCTGGAAACCCAACATCCACCTTCAGCCACGAGGAGCAAAGACAGTGAGACGGATGCAGTCAACCAACCACAGAGCTCAAAGAGGCTGTGATGGTTTGCACGTGTGCAGAGGAGGGAGAGGAGGATGAAGATGGAGCTGCCAGGCAGGAGGAGATGAGGAAGACCTCAGAGGAGGGTGATTGGGACAGAAGAAGAAGTTTTCTCTCGTGCCACTCCTTCCCCGCTCCGTCCTCCGTGTTGACGTCCTGATGGGATCTTTGT
The DNA here is from genome assembly GCF_001858045.2 of Oreochromis niloticus. Classification (NCBI taxonomy): domain Eukaryota; kingdom Metazoa; phylum Chordata; class Actinopteri; order Cichliformes; family Cichlidae; genus Oreochromis; species Oreochromis niloticus. The sequence goes on from NC_031983.2 coordinate 30,242,708, forward strand.
TCTGTTTTTTTCACTTCCCTGCTGTGAGCACAGAGACAGCAGGAGCACCTGTCAGACTCACCTGGCAGGTAAAGCCAGGTAGATGCAAACACTGCAGGCGGGCCGTGCATTCACCTCACAACGCGATCAGAAGAACTGATGGTAACGATGTGCAGACATCAGGGGAGGACTACCTTACAACACCAACCTGCTATTTTGGTCTCTGTTTGGTAACCACAGGTCGAGATGAACTGTTTTCATGCCCACGTGACCACAGACTTCCTCTAACAGCATCACGCTGTGAGGAGCAGCTCCCTGACACACACAGACACATGCCCTGCTACCCGTGTGTGAGGCTGAGGAAGGACACGTGTCAAACACGCCTGTGTGCTCATGCTGGATGAGCTTTTATCGTTTCATAGCCTTAAAAAGCCAAACCGGTGACCCCGTGACCCCTAGAGGCTGCGCTGTAATGTCAGATGACGTGATGTAAATGAATCACTTGCACTGACAAACCCCAGAGACTGCTCTCATCAGCTGCTGTTGTCCTGTGCTCCGGTTTCTGATCCACCGCTAACATCTGTGTGGTTTCCAGGCTGCTGTGAGCGAGGAGCTCTGAACGGCGCAGCCAGTCACAGCGGCGAGTGACGAAGTCTCTTAGATTCAATTAGTCTTTATCTTCTCTCTAAGACTTAAACGCCTCAGCTGAAGGCAATGGGATCTCATTTTCAGCTTTCTGAGGATGCTTCACCTCTCACCTGATGAGCTCTAGCATCCTTCTGTGGTTGGCACGTCGGAGGCGGTCCTGAAACTCACCACGCGAGACACAAAGACTTCACACCTTAGCTCACATGACTCAGACTACAACACACCCCGGGCCTTGACAGGCACAGGATGAGTCAGTGATACCACGACCTTGGCATCAGACTTCACCTCCTAACATCCACATGGTCACCAGCACAGCTTGGGTTAGCATCCATCCATGTTCCAGCCCTCGCTCTCGCAGGGAGACCCTACCTGGGGCAAACTGGCCCCAACAACATACCTGCAGGGCCCCTCAGGTGTCTTTATAAGCACCTTAAATCAGCAGACACAAAGTGCTGCACACGACACTGAAAAAATAAAACAACTATAACACAAATGAAACCAGACTCAGGAGCTGGTCATGTGACCTGCGAGCTCCGTCAGGGTTCACAGAGGGGTGGTAGGAGTGGTCCCAGCAGCAACAGAAACGTGGCGTTCGGTGATAGTTCAGCTGGTGTTTGAGGCCCGCTCCGCCGTCTGGATGCTTTCTGAGTCGGCTGTACTGGCGTTAAGTCAGATGTTTAACTCCGCCCCTTTAAAGCCAGCGATGATGCCAGTCATTATAAAATCTGAGACACGCTCAGAGAACCTGAAGCAGCAGCAGGCGTGTTTTAAAAGGCGGGGCCTGGGCCCAGCAGGTGGGCCGTCCTCTCAGTGTGGTTAAAGTCCGAGCAGCTGTTCACATGAAACATCACCAGCCAGCTGTCACTCTGTTTATTGACCTTTGACCTTTTCTCTTTGCAGCCCTGTGACAGGACCACTCGACCCTCCCTCCCCGCTCCCTCCACCCTCGCTGCCCTCCCACCTGCCGCCCCGGCCGTGTCGCCCCAAACCTCCACCTTCCGCAGTCAGGAACTCCCATCTCCCCTCTCGACCTCCTCTGCCTCCATCCACCCCTCCGTCCCTCCCTCCCCCTCTCCCTCCTGTCCACGCACCTCCTACCCCATCTTTGCCTCCCCCTCTCTCACCTTCCCCTGTCCCCACTCCTGCTCCTTCCCTCCTGTCCTCTGTCTCCTCTGATCTGACGCCAACTTTCTCTCCTCCCCCTCTTCCTGCTCCTTTGTCTCCTACACTCCCACCCCCCTCCTCTCCTTCCTCACCCCTCCTCCCCCTGTCTTCCCACCAGCCTCACCGGCTCCTCCGGTGCTGAGCTCAGTGGACCGGCTGGTCGGGAGCACCTCCGTGTGGCGGCCCGAAGGCCTCAGCCGAGAGCAAACCGCCAGGATACTGGAGGAGGAGCCAGCTGGGGTGAGACACACACGCACGCACGCACGCATACACACACATGCACACACACACACACGTGCACACACACACACACGCACACACACGCACACACACGCACACACAGGTATCTACTCTACAATGGGCGTCATTTGCAGGGTAAATAACCTTTACTGTGATGGAAATCAGTCATCATCAACAGCAGAAATATGAAATGTTTGAACTCCAGTACAGACGGTTCACATGTTTAACAGGTTTAAAGGTTATTACTTTCTGAAATGAGGGCCTGATATCAGACACCATAACTCTTTACCTCTGACTCACATCTGGAAACCAAACAAACCTACGGAGAGCAATTTACATCTTCACGCGTGGCGACTCAGCAGGAAGTCATTGTTGTGTTAGAGGAGCTGGGAATAATGATTTAACAGTGACAGCAGGTGCCAGAGAGCCTCTAAAACACACTGAAGTGGTGACTGCTCCCTGATTTTCCTCTTCCCTTTACATAAATAAAGACATTTACATCACAGACTGATGCACAAAATCTGCAGACAGGTTCAAAACTTCACCAAATGCAGGAAATGAAGTTTCTGGTGTTGCTGGAGGAACCTCTGAGATCCCCTCTGACATGAACATACGGAGAATCCATCTCATTTCCTGCTCGACCAGCTCTGATTTGCATTTAACTTTTGTGCTGGATTGAGCAAATATGACGGGTTACACCAGCCGGGCTCTGATTATAACTCACAAATCATTTCTTCATTTTCTGGACCTGCATCTTTCCATCTCTCATACACTTGAAGGCTGCCGTTCCACAGTAGAGATAACATCTAATATTTATTATAAACATATTTAATAATTAGCACATATCAAATAGCAAATCTGAGCAGTGGAGCAGATTTTGTGTGGTTGGTTTGAGATGGAATGATATCCAGGTGAATCACAGCTGCATGTTTGTTTTTATGGGACCTGTTAAATATGTGAGACGCCGACATGTGAGAGCGTCCTCAGACTTGTGCTGACGCTCGCGCTGTGAGTCATACAGCTGTGTACGCTGTGTGCTTCTAAAATAGAAGGCAGCTTCTTATTGTACATCACATGATCTCAGACTCAAAACCACACTCGCTGGTGTCTGCAGGCGTTCCTGGTGCGCAGCACAGAGGACGATGACATCGCGACGCTATCGGCACGGCTGGCCGACGAGCAGGGGGCGCCGCTCGTACGCGACCTGAAGATCCAACAACACAAGACGTGTAGGTGCTGCTTCAGAAAGTACACACACTCACACACAGGAGGAAGTCATTCATTCTTCTCTGTCTCCCCCAGTCGTCCACTTAGAGGGCTCCTCTCTGGTCTTTGATGACATCTTCAAGCTCATCTCCTTCTACTTCCACAGCAGGTAACACAAACACACCTGCAGCAGCACGCAGCAGCACGCAGCAGCACGCAGCGCATCACACAAACACACACAACACTGTAAAAACAAGCCTGCGGTACTCGCAGTATCCACACACTCACATTCACATACATGTGCACACTCTTTCAATACCTGCTTCATTCAACCTTCTCCCAACTCGATCCACCAATCAGGGACATCCTGGCCGTCCCGCTGAGGTTACCCACGGCCATTACCACGGCAACTAAGAGAGAGGAGCTGGAGAGCATTGCTGCTATGGGTGCAGGTAAAATAATCTAACTCATCGGGTCATTAAAGTTCAATTAAAAATCATTGAAACAACATCTGACAGAAAACAGACCAAAAATTTAATCTGACAGAGATTATTAGAGATTATTTGATGATCTGGACCCTGATTTTTGATGGTTTTTGACAAATTATTGATAACAAAGTGAAGAAAACTGAGGGTAAATATGATATGTAAATCTCCAAAAGTTGAATCTGTTCATCTGGACGTAGCGTTTTGTGGGAGAAACGTTTCGTCACTCATCCAAGTGACTTCTTCAGTCTCAGCTGACTGCAGGTTTCCCCAAACCTTATAAACAGGACATTTGCATAATGACTGAAACCAGCCCACTGAAGGAACAATGGGCTGTGAGGTCAGTTCCTTAATCATAATTATGCAAATTCCCATGACCATTGATCAACAATCACTGACCAAAACCCACTGATCAAAGAACACTGATCAATGGCCATGAGTCCCATTCACAGAGAGTTGGGGAATGGCTGCAATCACAGCATTGTAAGATGGTGACAACAGATGTACCCTTAGGCTCCCTCCTCGATTCAGAGATGGTCTTTCCCTCTTCACGTAAATGGCCTCCTTGACTCCGCGCTCAAACCAGCGTTCCTCCCTGTCCAGGATGTGTACATCCTCATCATTGAAAGAGTGTCCACTGGCCTGTAGGTGTAAATAAACTGCAGAGTCCTGGCCTGATGAGGTGGTTCTTCTGTGTTGTGCCATCCGCTTCGCCAGAGGTTGTTTGGTTTCCCCGATGTATAAATCCTGGCAATCCTCCTGGCACTTAACAGCGTACACTATGTTACTCTGTTTGTGTCGGGGGACCCGATCCTTGGGGTGGACCAGTTTTTGGCGCAGCGTATTTTGGGGTTTAAAAGCCACAGAGACCCGGTGTTTAGAAAAAATGCGTCTCAACCTCCCAGCCCATTGTTCCTTCAGTGGGCTGGTTTCAGTCATTATGCAAATGTCCTGTTTATAAGGTTTGGGGAAACCTGCAGTCAGCTGAGACTGAAGAAGTCACTTGGATGAGTGACGAAACGTTTCTCCCACAAAACGCTACGTCCAGATGAACAGATTCAACTTTTGGAGATTTACTTTCCTGGATGATTGAGAATGCATCAAGATGATATGTAAAGCTGTCCCTTTCTTTTAATTAATTAATTAATAATTTTTAAAAAGTGCTATTTCCTGACATCTCTATAAGTTTGACCTGCTTTCATCTTTTTTATCCTTCATCTGCATAGCAGTGAAAATGTATGCTATGTCTTCTAATGATGCTGCCTAAGGGAAGCATGTATAATGTAAACAGAATTGGTCCTAGCACTGAACCCTGTGGAACTCCATAATTGACCTTAGTGTGTGAAGAGGACTCTCCATTTACATGTACAAATTGGAGTCTATTAGATAGATATGATACAAACCACTGCAGTGCAGTACCTGTAATACCTACAGCATGTTCTAATCGCTCTAATAGGATATTATGGTCAACAGTATCGAACGCTGCACTAAGGTCTAGCAGGACAAGCACAGAGATGAGTCCACTGTCAGAGGCCATAAGAAGATCATTTGTAACCTTCACTAAAGCTGTTTCTGTGCTGTGATGAGCTCTGAAACCTGACTGAAACTCTTCAAATAAGCCATTCCTCTGCAGATGATCTGTTAGCTGTTTGACAACTACTCTTTCAAGGATTTTTGATATGAAAGGAAGGTTGGAGATTGGCCTATAATTAGCTAAGACAGCTGGGTCTAGAGATGGCTTTTTAAGTAAAGGTTTAACTACAGCCAGCTTGAAGGCCTGTGGTACATAGCTGATTATTAGAGATAGGTTGATCATATTTAAGATCGAAGCATTAATTAATGGCAGGACTTCTTTGAGCAGTTTTGTAGGAATGGGGTCTAAAAGACACGTTGATGGTTTGGAGGAATTAATTATTGAAGTTAACTCAGAAAGATCAATTGGAGAAAAAGAGTCTAACTTAACATCGATGGTACTAAAAGTAGCTGTAGATAATATTACATCTGTGGGATGATTATTGGTAATTTTTTCTCTAATGATAAAAATTTTATTAGTGAAGAAGTTCATAAAGTCATTACTAGTTAACGTTAAAGGGATGGTTGGCTCAGTAGAGCTCTGACTGTTTGTCAGCCTGGCTACAGTGCTGAAGAGAAACCTGGGGTTGTTCTTATTTTCTTCAATCAGTGACGAATAGTAAGATGTTCTGGCTTTGTGGAGGGCTTTCTTATAAAGCAGCAAACTATTTCTCCAGGCTAAATGATGATCCTCTAAATTTGTGACACGCCATTTCCTCTCCAGCTTACGAGTTATCTGCTTTAGGCTACGTGTTTGAGAATTATACCACGGAGTCAGGTACTTCTGATTTGAGGCCTTAGTTTTCACAGGAGCTACAGTATCCAGAGTCGTACGTAGTGAGGAGGTAAAATTATTAACAAGATAATCGACCTCTGTTGGAGTAGCGTTCAGATAGCTGCTCTGCTCTATGTTGGTACAGGGCATTGAAGATGATAACAGTGGGTGGATTATATTCTTAAACTTAGTTACAGCACTTTCAGAAAGACATCTACTGTGATAAAGTCTACTCTCTATTGCTGTGTAATCAATTATTGTAAATGTAAATGTTATCAGGAAATGATCAGACAGCAGAGGGTTTTCAGGAAACACTGTTAAATGTTCAGTTTCTATGCCATATGTTAAAACAAGATCTAGAGTGTGATTAAAGTGGTGGGTGGGTTCTTTTACATTTTGAGAGAAGCCAATTGAGTCTAATAACAGATTAAATGCCATGTTGAGGCTGTCATTTTTAGCATCTACATGGATGTTAAAATCACCCACAATAATTATTTTATCTGAGCTGAGCACTAAATCAGATAAAAAGTCTGAGAAATCAGAGAGAAACTCTGTGTAAGGCCCAGGTGGACGATAGATGATAACAAGTAAGACTGGTTTCTGAGTTTTACAGCTGGGGTGGACGAGGCTAAGCATCAGGCTTTCAAATGAATTAAAAGTCTGTCTGGGTCTTTGGTTAATTAATAGGCTGGTGTGAAAAATTGCTGCCACACCGCCCCCTCGGCCTGTGCTTCGAGGTTTCTGGTAGTTAGAATGACTCGGGGGTGTTGATTCATTTAAACTAACATACTCATCCTGCTGCAACCAGGTTTCTGTAAGGCAGAGTAAATCGATTTGTTGATCAATTATTAAGTCATGTACTAACAGAGACTTGGAGGAGAGAGACCTAATATTTAATAATCCACATTTCACTGTTTTACTCTTTGGTTCAGATGTGGATACTGTATTGTTCTTTCTTTGGGATTTTTTATGTTTAAGTTGTTTATTGCTGGTTTTTAGTTTGTTTTTTGTCTGTTTGGGAGCTGACACAGTCTCTGTGGAGATGGGTTTTTGGGGGGTAGCAGGAGGAGAGAAGCTGCAGAGAGGCGTGTAAGACTGCAACTCTGCTTCCTGGTCCCAACTCTGGATAGTCATATTTTGGGGGGTTTAATAAATTTGTCCATATTTCTAGAAATGAGAGCTGCTCCATCCAAAGTGGGATGGATGCCGTCTCTCCTAACAAGACCAGGTTTCCTCCAGAAGGTTTGCCAATTATCTATGAAGCCCACATCGTTTCTGGGACACCACTCAGACAGCCAGCAATTTAAGGAGAACATGCAGCTAAACATGTCACTCCTGGTCTGATTGGGGAGGGGACCAGAGAAAACTACAGAGTCCCACATTGTTTTGGCAAAGTTACACACCGATTCAATATTGATTTTAGTGACCTCCGATTGGCGTAACCGGGTGTCATTACTGCCGACGTGAATTATGATCTTACTGTATTTACGTTTACCCTTAGCCAGCAGTTTGAAATTTCCTTCAATGTCGCCTGCTCTGGCCCCTGGAAGACAATTGACTATGGTTGCCGGTGTCTCTAGCTTCACATGTCTGAGAACAGAATCACCAATTACCAGAGTTTGACCCCCGGCGGGTGTGTCGCCGAGTGGGGAAAAACGGTTAGACACATGAACAGGTTGGTGGTGTACCTGGGGCTTCTGTTTAGGACTATGCTTCCTCCTCACCGTCACCCAGCCGCCCTCTTTCCCCAGCTGCTTGGGGTCTGCCGGGGAACAGCTAGCGGGGCCTACGCTATCTTTGGCTGCACCAGGTACAGGGGCCTGGCTAGCTACGGGTGAATGAAGGGTGCGAAGCCGAGTCTCCAATTCAGTAATCCTGGCCTCCAGAGCTGCAAATATGCTACATTTGTTACAGGTATCATTACTGCTAAAGGAGGCCGAGGAGTAACTAAACATCTGACACAACGAGCAGGAAAGTGCAGGAGGGACAGGTGAAGTAGCCATGGTGCTAACGAGTCGGCTACGAGCTAAGCTAAGCTAAGCTAAGCTAGCGAAACAGTACAGAGACAGTGAGTGAATACTGTTAATAAAATTAGTAGGTGAATCAAAAGAGAGTGTGCTTTGGATAAAGCACGTCAAACAATCTCACCCCAACCGGTCGCAGCAGATGGCCCCGCCCCTCCCTGAGCCTGGTTCTGCCGGAGGTTTCTTCCTGTTAAAAGGGAGTTTTTCCTTCCCACTGTCGCCAAAGTGCTTGCTCATAGGAGGTCATATGATTGTTGGGGTTTCTCAGTATGTATTATTGTAGGGTCTACCTTACAGTATAAAGCACCTTGAGGCAACTGTTGCTGTGATTTGGCGCTATATAAATAAAATAGTTTTGTATTGTATTACACAAGAAATAAGAAGGTTTCCTAAATTTTTTATTAAACTTTTAGATATGCTACACAACCACCCCTGTGTTGTAACAGGAAGAGGAAGTGATGACGATAATGATGATGATGAAATCATGTAAATGGGAGTAACTCTTCTTCGTGTTGCAGATTTCTGGACGTCTGACCTGAACCGGCGAGCTGAGAATCAGGACCTGGTGTTGGGTCAGACCCACATGTACCTGTACGTGAACTCTGTTCCTGTGGAGGAGCGGCCCAAAGACACGAGCAAAGACCCGAGCCCCTCCTCCTCCACATCCAAACACAATGTCAGCACCAATCAGAGCATCACCTCCTCCCTGCACAACGGAGAAGCCTCACAGAAGCTTAGCACGCAGGTCAAAGGTCAAACCAAAACAAGCTATGAGCTTAAATACAAGCGCCCCCCACCCCGCCCCCCAGCCTGGGCTCAGGGGCTGGGATGGGCCTCCCCTTCTCCCCTCCTCCCCCCTCACCTCAGCCGCTGTCTTCTGCAACTCCTGAAGCTGAGAGAAAAGAGGAAGGAAAGGGAGGAGTAGTGGAGAGAGAAGAGAGGAAGTTGGCGTTAACATCACCTCCCCCGTCGAGGCCTCCCGTCCCCCCGCAGGGCCGAGCTGCTCCCCCTCTGCCTCCTGCTCCTCTCTGTCGCACCTCTCCCTCCAGAAAAAGCTCTGAGCGAGTGGCAGGAGAAGGGACAGAGAGAGAGAAGGGACAAAATGCTGCGAAGAAAGCCGAGAGAGAGGAGGGAGGAGAGCAGGGGGAGAGAAGGAAAAGTAAATCGGGTCTGCTGTTTGAGCAGGACAGCAGGGACCAGCACCAAGCGGTGGAGGAGGAGGAGGAGAAGGAGGGAGAAGGACGAGGCAACGAGGAGGAGAAGGAGGACAAAGTGAGAGCCAGCCCCCCGTGCCCCCCACCGGGAAAGAAACCGTCCCGCCCAGTACCTCCACCGAGGAAGAAACCCACCTCACCCAACTCACCTGCGTCCCCCAACCAGCCCAGAGGAGCCAATCAGAGCGCTCCGATCAAAGTGCCCCCTGCATCCCCAGCACGGCGGCCGGATGTGTCGCTGTACTCGCCACAGGGGGGCGCTATTCTGGCAACCCAGCCCGACTCCAGCTCCACTAGCAGCGCAGAGGAAGACGTAGAGCTGAACCAGGAACTGGAGCAAAACCACAGGTACGCCTGAGCCCATTACCTGGGCTGGTATGAGCCCGGCTGCATGCCTCCTACTGGTCACTGATGGAACTGCAACAAAAACAAAAGCATTTTCTCCGCAGACAGCAAACGTTAAAAACAAATCAGTTTCATTCTGTTGTGAATTTTGAGTTTAAGTGCTAACTGTTCATCCTCTGGGGCATCATTTACCGCCTCTTTATCAAACCCCGCCTACATCCACCTGTGCACATGCACAGGTCATGGCTCGGTGGAGACCTGTGTGGTGGAGACCGCATCAGGAGGTCAGACAGGTGGCTGTGCCAGATGTTGCAGGTTTAAGATAAGATAAGATAAGATAACCTTTATTAGTCCCACACGTGGGAAATTTGTTTTGTCACAGCAGGAAGTGGACAGTGCAAAAGTTGTGAAGGAAAAATTAGAATAAAATAAAATAAGAATAAATACAGTACACAACTGTACAGAATAGAATAAAATAAAATACTATATACAGTAGAATAAAATAGAATAAAATATACAATAAGATAAAAATAGAATGCAAATGCTTTATAGAACTGAGTAAAAATACAACGATGCCAGAAAGGATTATTGCACATTAGTATTATTGCACATGTGTGGATGTGTGTGTTTGATCAGTTAAAGTCTTTGTTGTGGAGTCTGACAGCAGTGGGGAGGAAAGACCTGCGAAGTCTCTCCGTCCCACACCGTGGGTGCCGCAGCCACTGAAGGAGCTGCTCAGTGCTGTCACAGTCTCATGCATGGGGTGGGAGATGTTGTCCATCAGGGATGACAGCTTAGCCACCATTCTCCTGTCACTCACCACCTCCACTGGGTCCAGAGGGCATCCTAGAACAGAGCTGGCCCTTCGGATCAGCCTGTTCAGTCTCTTCCTGTCCCCAGCAGAGATGCTGCCATCCCAGCAGACCACACCATAAAAGATGGCTGAGGCCACCACAGAGTCATAGAAGGTCTTCAGGAGTGGGCCCTCCACTCCAAACGACCTGAGTCTCCGCAGCAGGTACAGCCTGCTCTGCCCTTTCCTGTAGAGGGCGTCTGAGTTATGAGTCCAGTCCAGTTTGTTGTTCAGATGAACACCAAGGTACCTGTAGCTGTCCACAGCCTCAATGTCCATACCTTGGATGTTCAGTGGTTGCAGTGGAGGATGTTTGTGCCTGCGGAAGTCTACCATCAGCTCCTTGGTTTTACTGGCGTTGATCTGGAGGTAGTTCAGCTGGCACCAGTCCACAAAGTCCTGAGTCAGTCCTCTGTACTCCTTGTCGTCCCCATCAGTGATGAGGCCGACTATTGCAGAGTCATCAGAGAACTTCTGCAGGAAGCACTGGGTGGAGTTGTGGGAGAAGTCTGCAGTGTAGATGGTGAAGAGGAACGGAGCCAGAACCGTTCCCTGTGGGGCCCCCGTACTGCAGACGACCCTGTCCGACACACAGCCCTGAGTCCTCACATACTGTGGTCGGTCGGTGAGGTAGTCCAAAATCCAGGTAGTGAGGTGATGGTCCACTCCAGAGTTCTCCAGCTTGTCCTTCAGAACCGAGGGAAGAATGGTGTTGAAGGCACTGGAGAAATCAAAGAACATGATTCTCACAGTGCTCCCAGCAGTCTCCAGGTGAGAGAGGGAGCGATGTAGGAGGTGAATGACGGCATCATCCGCTCCAATGCCAGGTTGGTAGGCAAACTGAAGTGGGTCCAGTGATGAGCTCACAAGGTGCCGAAGCTGAGCCAGGACCAACCGCTCCAGGGTCTTCATCAGGTGGGATGTCAGAGCCACCAGCCTGTAGCTGTTGAGGTCCTTGGGGCGTGAAGTCTTTGGCACTGGAACAACACAGGAGGTTTTCCAGAGCTGTGGGACTCTCCCCAGCCTCAGGCTCAGGTTGAAGAGGTGCTCCATCACCCCACACAGATGGTCCGCGCAGGACCTGACGACTCTCGAGCTGATGCCATCTGGACCCGCTGCCTTCTTGCCATTAATCCTCCTCAGTTCCCTCCTAACCTGGGTGGTTGAGAGAGACAGGCTGGAGCCTTGTGTTGAGTTATTACCTGTAGCTGTCCACAGCCTCGATGTCCATACCTTGGATGTTCAGTGGTTGCAGTGGAGGATGTTTGTGCCTGCGGAAGTCTACCACCAGCTCCTTGGTTTTACTGGCTTTATGGTTCTGGTAGTTTTGGATCATAAATCTGCTCTCTGTCAAAATAAAACTTTGCTTCTAATTCGATGGTTTGGTTTAGGCTTAAAGTCCAAACAGGATGAGAACCACATGCTGCTGCGATTTATTCCACTGCCATGTAGCGTGGGTCATAAACTGGACAGTAACCCGGCTGTGGCCAATATCAGCACAGCCTGACACCCAGAGGCTCAGCCAGCCGGGTCCATGGACTTGGCTGATAACGCCAAACTCAACCATTATTGTCATCATGCAGTCGAGCTTCATTAGGCTAAAATGAAACTACAGTCATTTACTATCAGGGCTTTGCACACAGCGCAGCCTCTGCTGACTGCACGGCAGGTGACTGCATGTTTACAGCTAACATCAGGATGCAGAGGGTCCCAGCGCAGACCCCTGCTGCACACCACATCTGATCAGCGAAGCACAACAACCTGCAGATACTTCTGAACAGGCTGAAGAACCAGATTAGCAACAAACATCCACCTTAAATGCAGCTGCAGCAGCTACACATTTAGAAGAATGTTGTAATGTGATAGAATGGAGAGATGAGGCTTTGTAAATCTTGGCTCCTCAGCTGGTCATCCTGTGGTTTCAGATTTTGTGCAGCTCCTTTCAGACCACAGCAGACTTTACACGACATTTTTCACACGTTCTGAAACGCTTCTGATCCCCCCGACGGACTCATGGTCTCAGGTTCTCAGGCTGCACACGTCTCTATAAAGCTGACATCATCAAAGGTTTTGAGGTCAGTGTGGAAACCTATAAACACCACTGCTCTGTGCAGGATGTCTCAGTAAGGACCGGAGCTCATAGTCCGCTGCACCATCATGCTGGTCAAAAGGAAATCGCAGTAAAGTGCAGAAAGTTTGTTCATGCAAGTGTCAGGTGTGGCAAAGATACGGTGAGGTCAAACTAAAGGCTTTGCTTTCTTTCCAGCCGCCTGGCAGAGAGTCGCAGCCCCAAAGCAGCCGTCAGACGAACCTCCACCACCGTGATGTTGGACAGAGCCCGCTACCGTCTGTCCACCGTCCTCACCGGGCTCATCAGCCACGAGCGCCGCCTCACGCAGCGCATCGTGGAGCTCGCCAGGGACCCTTTCAGCTACTTTGGCAACCTGGTGAGTGCGCAGAGGCGGAAGCCTCCCACCTGAACCCTCAGCTCAGCCACGCTCCGCCTGGACGCCGCGTCATGTGACCAGTCTGTGTGTTTAGGTGAAGGAGCACCGCGCCTTCACCCTGGAGACGATGTCGAGCCACTCGTCCTCCACCGAGATGCTGCAGGAGATCCGACAGATGATGACTCAGCTGAAGAGCTACCTGCTGCAGAGCACGGAGCTGCAGGCCATGCTGGAGCCGCAGCACCAGTACACGCAGGACAAACTTGGTAACTCACAGCTTTTTATTTTTAGACTGCGTTATGTGGAAGTCACACGGGGAAGTTTGAGCTCAGTCATTTCCTTGAACATCGCACCGCGTCATTGTTTCTGTGGTTACGAAGAAATAAACGGTGACGTCAGCCGTTCTACTCTAACTCTGTTCTTGTGCCTGCAGAGAGCATCGTGGAAGCTGCTCTGTGTAAGAGCGTCCTGAAGCCCCTGAAGGAGTCCATCTATCAGAGGCTGGAGAAGCTGCACACGGGCGACGGCGGCCTCAAACAGCTGGCTCAGAACCAGGTGGTGCAGCGAGCCGCCTCCATGAAATAAAACCTCGACCGTCACTCTTTTCTTTGACTTTTAAAGTTCTTCACCTGTTTTCATCCTTCATGCATGCACCTGCAGGCCTGCCGCAGTCCCTGCGCAGGAGCAGGAACGTCCTCTGCGATGCTGATGGTGTTTGTATTGTTGTGTGTCAGTCTGTAGTCCTCGGCAGCACCACCACGGCGTTAGGAATTACCACGGCTGTCCCCGAGGCCTCGTCTATGGAGAAGATCAGCATCAAACTGAACAACCTGCATCAGGAGTATTCTCCTCAGAAGAAGATCGAGCAGCTGTTGAAGGCCTGCAAGATCATCTACGACTCCATGTCCATCAGCTGTCCAGGTCAGCATCGCCAGCTGTGCTTTAAGCCCCACCCCCACGGCATTAAACTACCTGTACAGGGAAAAGTGCAGATTAATAAATATCTGGAGGTCAGCGTGTAGTTAAGTACCCGGCGGTTATCGAGCGGTTATCGAGCCTCAATCGCTCTGTTTTAAAACTGAACCTGGTGAGCGAGGGGTGGATCTGACTGTGAGCCTGCGTGCTCATTGGTCGGAGATCGTTACTTGGGGCGCATCAGGAAAGTGTCTACTGAGCTCACAGAGCGAAGCAGCTGTGGAGAGCAGAGTCGCCCCCTGCTGGCTGTAAGAATAAAGTGCAGGTTTAGATTTCCCTTTGTCCCTGCAGGGCGGGCCCACGGCGCTGATGACTTCCTGCCTGTGATGATGTACGTCCTGGCCCGGTCCAATCTGTGCGCCCTGCAGCTGGATGTAGAGTACATGATGGAGCTGATGGACCCATCGCTAACGCTGGGAGAAGGTGCCAACCCACGAAAATACTCACACACACACTCATCTGTGTGCTGATTACATCACTGAGTGTGTGTGTGTTTGTGTGCAGGTTCCTATTACCTGACCACCACCTACGGGGCGCTGGAGCACATTAAGACATTTGACCAGCAGAGGTCAGCGACGCGCCAGCTCAGCAGAGAGGTCCAGGACTCGATCCACCGCTGGGAGAGACGGCGCACGTTCAACCAGGAGCGCACGTCTCAGGGATCAATACGGGTACACACACACACACGCACACACACACAGTAATATTTTAGTTTTTAAACAAAAACAATTTCACAGACTGAAAAATTTAATTTCAGTTTTAAAAAACTGAAATAAAATAAAATGACAGAGACTTATCCTTCGTTTTGTTGTTGTTGAATCAGTAACGTTTCCTGCCTGATGAGACTTTTATGAACTTGACTCTCTACTTTCTAAAAGTTCATATTGTAATATTTACACTGATATCTTAAATCTTGCCTCATAAATACAATAATCATTGAAATCATCTAAAACTATCAAAACTAAAGTCTCAAATGAAGTAAAAGTAAACAGAATGAAAACAAAAGTGAAGCTACAAATCTATAAGAACTCTAATGAAGTAAATACGACTGTGTTTGTGTAATCAGAATACTCAAATAAAGCACAGCACGTGACAGCCTATCACTGAGCCAACACACTGAGACAGACAGCCAATCACATTCAGACCTGCTGAGTGCATGTCTGTGGACTGTGGTAGGACCCACATGTGTGCACAGTAAAAATCTAAGTGTGAGAATTGTTACTGGGAGGTCTTAAACAAGGTTATAAGAGTCAACGTCACCTCAAACGGCATCTCGATGAAATCATTTGTAAAGTAACTAAATTTAGGATTTAGAAACTAAGTAAGAAGACAAATGCTCTCTGCTCGAAGCAAAGACTTTTCAGTTGCATGTGAGACTGTAAGGATCTCCAACCGTGACTGCATCTCTCAGACAGTCGACCACCGCCTGGTAAAAACACGGCTGTTATACAAAGGAAATGGAATGGGACCCAGCAGGGAACCCTGAGGTACTCCGTGGGTTCTTTAGCTCTAGTCTTGGCCAGTTTGGTGCCTCAGGAGGTTTTAGTGAATATGTTTGTGGAGACTTTGTGTGGACTGTAATATCTGCTCTGAACTTCTAAACTGTGACTCTGACAGACATCCTCCACGTTACAATAATTAAAAAATTAAAACTGAAATTAAAACGTTTTCAAACTGTTAAAAAATATAACTGAAACCAGAAAATCAGCTGCTGAAGCTGAAATACACGGAGTTTAAAATAACCTGAAACTCATTTAGTTAACGGACGTATTTGAGACGAAGCACAGGTGAAGATAACCACATGGCAGGAAGTCAAACTGATGTAAAACAGGAAACCTTCAAAGTAAAACAGGAAACTAAAAGTAACAGAAGACGACAGGGACACACACGATGATAAAACCAAAACTGAATCCAGCAACTAAACGCACGCAGGCGAGTGAGCGCTCAGACCTCTCTGCTCCTCTGCAGGACTTCCTGACGGTGTGCTGCCCCGAGATCGGAGCAGACCCCAAAACTCTGGGTGTCCTCCCCACGACCACCATCCAGCAGCTCTCCGAGCAGTGCGCCGCACGCTTCGAGCAAGGTAACCCCACGTTGGGGACATTGCAAAGCAGCTTTCTTCCTCTGGCAGTCATAGAATCAGCGAACATCAGCACACATCTGCTCAGATGAAGGTCTTCACACACAGCGGATTGGCTCTCTGGGTTTTCCTGTCGGTGCACTTTCAGCTCCGATCTCTCATCTGGGGTCACCTGTATGCCTCACGGTGGCTGCAGTTATGTGGAGACAGGGTTGGACCCGCGAGGCAACCTGTGCAGTCACCGTGTGATTGACAGGCGAGGAAGCTGCACGGGTAACCGCTGGGCAACCCCAGGTCACTGCAACTACTTGCAGTTGGAAAAGTGAAAATATTCAAAGCAACCTCTGAACAATCAGTTTTTTCCTGGTTGCAGGAGGCTGCAGCCTTATTTTTGAGATTGTCTCTTCTTATTGTGTCGTTTCGGTTAAAGATAGTTCTAAGATAAAAATCAGAGGCATCAGGTCCGACCTGCTCGATGTACTCCAGCATCACCTGGAAGTTCATCTTTCATCTTTTTGAAATAAAATAATCTCAATCAAGAGAAGAGTAAGAAAATTTAAACCAGGCTCCAGACCTCCAGTCCTGATCCATCTCCTCCTATCCCAGTATCCTCCTCTGCATGTCCTCCTTCTGCATCCATGAACCTCCTCTGAGGTCTTCCTCTGCTCCATCGTCATCTTCCGCCCTCCCTCATCTGCACATGCTCAGACCATCTGAGCCCCTCTGACTTAGTGGCCCCTGCTGCTCACTCTCAGTGAGCACCTTCAACTCCACCGTCTCCATCTTTAAACCTTCTTTCCCTCCTGCTGCTGTCCTTGTGTCACTCTTGTCTCCACCTGCTCCGCCCTGCCTGCACTCCACCTCTCTTGTGTACTGTCTGCTGACCCGTGTATTCCAGCTCCCTCGCCGACTTTGTGTTGGCTTTCTTGCAATAATCTGATGGCTGTTTCTTGCTTTGTGAGGCGATGAAGGACACTATGTGTTCCTCTCTGGTTTGGTTTTTACCGCCATGCTGTGACCAGTTTGGACATGTTGGTTCCTGTCTGAGCAGGAAGTGACTCGTGTTTCTCCTCTACAGACTCCTACACCCTCAGCGTGTACATCGATGGCGTCCATCACCCCGTGGCCCAAACAGAGCTCGCCCTCAGCGTGAAGAGCGGCTGCCAGCCAGGAGCCTACTGCTTCGTCTATCACCCCGCTGATCAACCCGCCGACGCCCCACCCCGCCGTACCTGTCCCCTCGACCCGCCGCCGGCTCCACCTGTAGAATGCTTCATCCCTGCAGACATGGCGCCCGCTGACACAGAGGAGCCCGGGGTGGAGGAGGAGAGCCTGATCAGCTTGTAGCTCCTCCCCAATCAGCAGCAGCGGAGATGCTGAGAGGGGGAAAGCAAAAACAAAGCGATGCGTTTCCGCCTCAGGTGTCATTCGAAGCCTGATGTGGACGAGAGCGCGCAGGACAACAGGAAGTTCAGCCATGGTGAGACACGAGCAGTTCGATGAAACACAAGAAAACAAAGACAGACTGAGCTCACGGCGGGCAGGGGTCTGGAACCCCGCCCACTGCGGCAGGACTCACGTGTAATGCTAACATGCACATATATGATCATGTTTGTACTGTTTATGGCCTTTTGATACACGATGCTACTCTCTGTGACGAATTTAACCGAAAGGCAAAGACGACTTTTTGGAAACAATGTGAAAGGTTTTTGTGTTTCTGAATCATTGTCTGTGTGACGTGAGTTTCTAAAACCTGGAATAATATTTAGTAAAAATGAGATATTGTGATTGGCTGAGTTAGGGGTGACTGTCTGAGGCCTGCTAGATCCCTCTGTGGTCGGGTAGACTCTGACGTCTCATCCTCAAGCAAAACCCAACCACACTTCCAAAGGTCGTCTGACGCTGTCCGTGCTGTTAATAAAGCGCCTGTTACCAATGCCGTGTCCTCGTTGTGTCGATGTTTCCCGCTGGGTCAGAAGATCCTCAGGGTTTTACCGCTTTGGTTTTAGAGGCACAACTCTTACTTTGAAGTTTGTGTTGCACTTTTCAGTCCTGTAGGTGCACTGCTGACAGCAAGGGGGCGAACTGTCGGTGACCGAAGCCTCCATCCAAACAAATCCAACACTGATGAAGCCACAGAAATGCTGACGGTACAACAACCTCGCAGCCGCTGATGTCAGTCTGGGAAGATTCAGCGTCACATGAATCAGTAAAGGATCCACAGACAGGAGCTGCTGCTCTCACAGCTCAAGTTTCCACATGTTCTAAATAAAAGAATTAAAGAATAAATGACTTCAAATAAAAATGTGTGCGTGCAGGATTATGGCTACCACTGCTATCAGTGAGATTCATCAGTGAGTGAATTAGAGTTAAAACGTGCAGGACGGTGGAGAGAGGCTGTGACATGTGAAAGCTTTGGGAGGAGGCACTCAGGCAGCTTTCGGTCCACGATGGAGTCAACAGGACTCACCTACACCCGGATTCACCTACATCTCTCCACAGTCTGATCAGTGTCTAAATATCATTTCCAGCAGAATCCAGCGACGGGGATTTCTGATGAGCACAGGCACGGCGAGGAGGCTCACGCTCGGCGTCTGCTGCTCGTTATCCCGCGAGGGTGTTAGACACCTGCTTCCTGTCTGTGGTCATTATTTCCAGCAGCGCCCGTAACGAGCTCCTTAAATGGAGACGAGTTTCCTGTCAGAATCTGTTTTTACCTTTGTCTTTGTTGCTTCATGACCCACCAAACACACACACACACACACACACACACACACACACACACACAACTCAGGTAAGCTCAGTTTGAGCAGAGTGTCGGTCCTCCAGGAACCCTGATCATCACACATTTAATGTTCTGCATCAGTTTGATCAATAATATAAATCAGCGGTTACAAACCTTTTTTGCACCACAGACCGGTTTATGTCCGACAATATTTTCACGGACCGGCCTTTAAAGTGTCGCAGATAAATACAACCAAATAAAATCAGTATTATTCATAACACACGGGAACAGACCCAGGAAAACCGAGTTAACAATAAAACCGATAAAAACCCTGAAAACCATAAATTTCACACCTGAGCCTCAACTCTCGCGGCCCGGTACCGGTCCGTGACCCGGGCGTTGGGGACTGCTGATATGAAATAGAAATTCTATTAATATGAAGGTTTGTTGAAACACCAGCCGCACACTGGAGGGCGGGAAGTCTCAGCAACAACAAACTGATCAGGAAAGACACAGGTGGGACTGAAGGTGGGCGGGATTAATGTGTCAGCGAGGTGTTCTGTTATCTGCTAAATCACTGTGGTAACTGACAGTGAACAGCTCACCTGCTCGGCAGCAGGTTTCCTCTGAGTCGCTGACATGTGCATACAGAACAGCTGCATCAGTCTGGAGGTCGTTCCCATAGGAACCAGTGTTTCCAGGTCGCTGACAGATTGTTGCAGTCGCACGCAGTTTGCACGGAAAATGCTGACCTGTGAGTTATCACAGCAGTCAGGACATCTCAAAGGTGGGAGTTTTATTTTGAAGGCGTTTGCAGACAAGTCGCTAACCTGCAAACAACCAACGTGACTGCAAAGACCAGTTTCACCCAGCAACAGCCAGCAAACACCAGCTGATGAGGATGCAGACGCAGCAAGGTGGGCGGAGCAGGTTCTCTATGGTAAAATGACCTGAAACACCTTTGATGCCCCACCGTGTTCTAGCAGGACGTGAACGCTGTGGTCCTCAGTAACCAGGCCGTCTCTGGGACGTCCTGCAGGAATCATCCCAGGGACACGTTTGATGAACTGAGGTGCTTCAGCACCACGTAGGAAACGTCTGTGGTCACATCGCCCACAGTTTGTTTTAGTGGCCTTCACCGTGGATAAGGACGCCTCGTTAACCTGTCAGTGTGGAGGAAGCTCAGATCGGTGTGTGTGTGTGTGTGTGAGAGTGTGTGTGTCTATTTGTTGAACGTGATTTCTGTTTTTCATGATGATTTATTTTCTCGTTACTGCACAGAGAACATTTCTCACGTCCTATAAAGCTTTTTTGCATTGTTTTGTACGATTGAACAGTCCTGCACGTATGCAAACACACACACACACACACACACACACACACACACACACACACACACACACACAGCAGCTCTGTAATGAGGACGCTGGCCCTCTGCAGCAGCACGGTGACTAACAGTCTTTGAAACGGGACACTAACAAGCTAACGGCGTCCTCGGCACCGAACCACAGCTGGATTGATCTGCTGAGGGGTGTACATGCTTCAGTGTGTGTGTGTGTGTGTGTGTGTGTGTGTGTGGGGGGGGCTCAGACCCTCCACAGTAAGCTGTATATAAGTATGAAAGACCACCATTCATCTGCACACAGTGAAGCGTCAACCAAGAAGCACGAGTGAGGATCCATTTTGTTTCTACTCAGACTTTATTGTGTTGACAGGAAGCAGAAATCTGAGCGGCTGGGACAGCGACTCGCCTGCAGCTCTGCTCAGTTTCTTGGTGGTTTCTCTCCCCGAGTGACGCCAGCATCCAACCTCACGGTCCAGCTCCAAGGAGACACAGCGACACTTGAGCAGCAGGTAAGAAACACCAAACTGGCACTGACATCACAGGTTAGTCCTTCACAGGGCGCCAAACTCAGTCCGGCATCAGATCAGGGTCAAACTGGCAGAGGCGTGACAGCACACATCGGGTCCAATCAGAATGTGTCTTCAGTGATTGGTGAACTAACTTGATTGGAGTATAAAAGGCTTCGTGTGCACCTGCACAGGTGAGCTCAGAGTGAGCTCTGGAGCGAGTCTGTCTGTTCATTAGTCAGTTATAAAGAAGTCCAGGCGCGGGAGGAGGCGGAGTCAAAACGATGGTTTTTATCATGTAAAAATAAGTAAAATATACGACAAGCTAATTTAAAAAACACCACAGTGGTGACATCACTCGACTTCCTGTAAGAGTAATGGATTACATGAGCTCAGTTTGTGAGTATAACGTGACGGCGCCGCCTCCTTCATCACTGCTGTTTACAGCATAAGAACATTCGTCTGTGTCATTGTTAATGTTTGTCAGGTATGATGTCACTGTGACGCCTGTCATCACGCCTAAACAATCAAATATATTTAACTGTAATTATGTGATTTAATCACTATTATTATTATTATTATCATTATTATTATTATGATTAGATGTGCTGCGGAGACTGAGGAAAAAAATATTTCATGAAAGCTGCAGAAGCGTTACCACGGTGATAAAAAAAGTGACACCTGCAGTCTATGAAAAAGTAACGAAGCTGTCGTCGTTATGAAAACAAAGCCAGCGAATCCTGTAATATTACAATAATGAAAAAAACGTCGCCATGTCAGCCAGCTGCAGAGAGACGACAGCTATGTTAAACAGGTGTCTGTGGGGTTAAAGGTCAGCACAGCCTGATTCACTTTCAGGCACCAAAAGCTCCTCGTTAGGGCTCAAACTCGCCGTTTCACGGCTGCCTGACAAATAAGGAGCTGGAGGCGAGCGGTGACCTCGGGGTCAGGGCGCCGGCGTTTACAGCCGCTCTGTCAGCCTCAGACTGAAACACCTGAAGCCAGACTTTGTTCCTCAATCCAGAATAAAAATGTTTAGGAATTACATCAGTGACCATCATCCACCAGAGGAGGCGCTGCAACATGAGATCACAACGAGCTTCATGAAACTGAAAATTCTTCTTCTGTTTGTTTTTAGGATGTCTCAGCTTCCTGTTTTTCCCCGCACGTGCGTCCCGCTGCTTTGCATTCTGGGTATGATCTTGCTGACGTCTGGCTTCCCTCAGTCTCGTCTTCCTCTCAGGTGGGTACGCTCTGAACCAATGAATGAGCCAGACACTCTGCCAGACACTGGAAAGAGGATTTCACCTCCTACGGAGGCCTGAGGGTGCCATGTGAATGATGTTTACACGACATTGTGATGTCACTGTGATCTCATCCAATTGCAGAAGTTCGGAAGATTCGGAGGAACACAAACGAGTCGACTGGGACGTCCTCTACCCTTCCATCTCTCTCCGTGATTGGAGCATCCAAATGATGTCAGCGCCCGGCCTTAGAGCAGCAGCCAACAGCAAAGCAGGACTGATGAGGGAGGCGTGGCTATTTACTCCAGAGGGGGCGGAGACAAGGTACAGCTGGGCAAAACTGATAGGTTCGTAATGAAATATCATAGACTGTATATGAAAGAAGGACAAAGATGAAAAACATTAAACCTGCATTCTTTCTAGCGTCCAGCAGGGGGAGACTCCTCCTCCTATCGGCACAAAGCAGTCTGATTGGATAGAAAGATAAAGACTGGTTTATTATTATTATTATTGTTATTATTAAATTAATAAACAGTCAAATTTACAAGGGGAAAAATTGAATCTCCTATTTAAACAGGAGTGCACTGTGTGTACCCGTGTTGTTTTTATGTCTGTAGTGTGGAGGGGGCGTGGCCTGCCGAATGGTCGTCTCCGGGAGCCGGGATGGCGAAGAGGAACCTGGTGGTGGCCGACGACGCGGCTTTCAGAGAGAAGAGCAAGCTGCTCACCTCCATGGAGAGGCAGAAGTGGCTCAACTCGTACATGCAGAAACTGCTGGTGGTGAATTCGTGACGAGCGCGTCTTCACGGCCCGGTAGCCTCCAAACTCCCAGAAATTTACCCGACGACAGAAAACATCAGAAGCTGGAATCTGGTTAATTTTTTAAATGTTTAAATTTAAAGTGACTCTTTTGGCTCTGCTGAAAATAACTTTGTGTTTAATTTGATGAATGAATAAATATGAAAATGATGTTTCTGACGCCTGTAGTTTGACTTCACAACATTTCATGTATCGGACCAACAGATCCAGTTATGACGGTGTGTGTTTATCAGTTATTAAACACTCTGAGTGAACGGCCTGTGGGCGACTCGTGTGTGCAGCAGCTGTTTCAGTCTCTGCAGAGACGATAGCGTCCTCAAAGCTTCACCGCTTTAAACTGGACGCTCACGGAGGAATCAGCACCAGCTCGTCCAGCCTGCCGATCGACTCCTGCAGCTTCGTCCTGTTGGTCAGCCTCTGCTCGTCCCTCCTCTTCATCAGCACGGCCTCTGCATGAAGAAGCAGAGCCACGGCCTCGGACGCCTGGAGCTCGTTTGGAGGCTCCGCCCGCCCACCGGGGCCTCCGGCCGGGCGCCTCCTTGGCTCCTCCAGCCGAGGCCTCGCTCGGCAGACTTGTGAGAGGGAGGGCAAGGAAGGGAAGGAGGAGAGAACAGGAGGGAGGGACGAGGAGACACCAAACCCTGCCTGAGTCCTCTCTCCTCCTTCTCTGTCCTTACCATCTCCTCCTCGTCTCCTCTGTCCTCTCTGCAGGAGCACAAATATCAGTATAAACACCACAGTTACAGTCCATGTAAGTAGCCTGATTAGAAAACACTGCAGATATTTTCACTGCTATGCAGATGACACGCAGCTCTATCTGTCCATGAAGCCAGGTAACACACACCAATTAGTTAAACTGCAGGAATGTCTTAAAGACATAAAGACCTGGATGGCCGCTAACTTTCTGCTTCTTAATTCAGATCAAACTGAGGTTATTGTACTCGGCCCTGAAAATCTTGGAATCATTTTTGACCAGGACATGTCCTTCAACGCACATATTAAACAAATATGTAGGACTGCTTTCTTGCAAGACTGATAGAGAAAAACTAGTTCATGCTACTTCCTGTTTAAAAGGAATTCTTCCTCCTCACTGCTGCTCACAGCGGGTCGTCTGATTGTTGGGCCGCTGCGTACTGAGTCCGTACCTTTCAGTGTAAGCTGTGCTTTGGTGCTTTATTAATAAAAATCAAACTGAAAATTGAAATGGAGTCGGGCTCCGTTATGTTGGATGTCGTCACAGCGACTGCCTGCACTCTGAGTAAAGCACAGAACAGCAAAGAATCATGGGAAATGCTCAAAGAATGCATAGCATGAATTCCAGTTTAAACATCTATGAAACATCACGGTCGGGTCTGCAGGTTTTCCACGCGCCAGCATCACTCTGAAACTGACGCAGTGGGACCGTGACAAAGGGGCAAATGTGTTTAAACCTTTCCAAACCTAACCGAGATGTTTTCAGTGCCTAATCTGACTGAAGACTGTCGAATGATGAGAAATCAGTCCCATGTAGGACAAAAGTCAGCACCTGTGTTGGCTGACCTCTGTGTGCTGCTCACCTGAGCTGCAGGCAGTCTCAGCAGCACCGCCTCCAGCTTCTCCAGCCTGCTGTTTCCATGACAACACACTCCGGGGTTCTCATTGGTTGGATGTCTGGGCCTCCTGTTGATGGGATCTTTCAGGTCCACAACACTGTCCTACAGTCACGCACACACACAGCATCACTTCCTCTAACATTGCTGTTTCAGCCACTCTGCTGTGAAGCTGATTACTTTTTTAAATTCATCATATTTTCAGGGTGTGAGAACCACAAACGCACCATCCAAGTCCAGAAGACGTCCTCCACCTGCTTCCACTTCAGGTACGCCTCCAGGAGGCTGCACAGCTGCTGCGCACAAACGCACTCCTGCAGCAGAAGGACATGCCTTTCAGTTCCTCCTGTTATAAACTTATCAGTACTGTTTAATCAGCAGCTGGTAGCCCCGCCCTAAACCCTCCCTCCTCCTGCTCCTTTGTGACACTAAAGGCAACGTCATCTCCAAAATACACAGAGACCATAAGCTCGTCTGAGCTCAGAGATCAGCTCACTTCCTCACAGACGTCACTGCTGGAAGCTGCCTCCATCTTTCATATACAGAGTTTGTGAGACACTCAGACGTACCTCCTCAAGTGTTGCAGAGCTGCGGTCAGAGGACGGCGACGCGGCGACGCTCGCAGAAAGAACCTGAACACACAGTTGGTTTAATCTGGTTTAGTGAACATGAAGTGGAGAATATCTGTGACAAACGTGGAAAATCCTGGCATGAGTGGAAACAGTAATGTGGATTTATAGTCCAGGGTTTGTCCAGGCTCGCAGCAGCCCTGTGAGCTGGAGGTTAGCACGGCTCTGACTGGGAGCGTCAGTTCTGGAACTGCCAGTTCTCTGATTTCTAAATTGGGAAGCTGTTTCAAGCTCGTTGTGTTCATAATATATCATAATATATAACATTGTGTTTCATGTCATTGAGCTAAATGTGTCTATCCGACTCAGCGGGCATTTGTTTGAAAGTGGAACTCGTGTTTCCGATTATTCCGATGTCACGTGAACGCTAAAGATGAGGTTTCCTCACAGCGTGCAGAGCTCGGGTTTGCTCTCGCAGCATGGACAGCAGCATCCGTCTCTGATGTCTCAAGCAACCAATGAGCCACTGGAGTCTCCTAAGGGAGGCGGAGTCTACATGGAGGTCAGCAGGAAGGTGTGGCAGCACCTGACAGAGAGGGAGAACACAGGTAAGCACACAGACGCATGGAGGAGGCTCACCTGCACGCTGCCGTGGTACTCACAGGTGTGCACATGAGCAGCATCCTGTCCAGCTTTTGCACTCTCTTCATCACCACGCTCTCCAGCGCTCCTGTGGCGAGCAGCCAGCCGAGCGCCAGGAGGAGTTCCTGGCTAAAGACTGCGCCTCCTTCTTCTCCCTCGTACATCCAGTCAGCGTGAAAGCCGCTCTGCCACAAGCCGGCGGCCACGAGCTTCCTGCGCTCTGACAATAAGCACGAATCAAACGTCAGCTTACAGTCTGCACAAGCGAAGTTAGGGCGAGATGAAGAAGTGCTGACCTGCTGTCGGCTCCGAGCTGTCACAGGAAATGACGCCGGCGGTCTGAAGGATGTCGGCGAGCAGCTGCCAGAACGGATCCTCCTGGAAATCCAGCGAGACGCTGAGTTAGCTCAGAGCTCTCCATCGTCCACTCAGGGAAAGGAGGAAGTGTGCACGATGTGACACAAGCACAAACACACACACACACACACACCTGAAACTACTACATGTGTGGATGTGTTCAAATGTCCAAGCTTTACACACATTTAATATTTGTGGCTTTCTTTTCACTGACGTGAAGATCACCTGGATCGTCACATGACGTGTACGCTGCATTCAAGCACCAGTGGAAAACTAAATGACTGCAGTCAGTCCTCAGGAGCACATTTAGCAGCTCCAGATCTCTTGAAGGCTGAATTTTGAACATACACTTACTGGCCACTTCATTAGGTATATGTCGATACGGCTACACGACGAGAGACGCCTTGCATCGCCTCGTTGGTGTCAGGTGAGTGTTTCTGAAAGCTGGAGCGAGCCGTAACCACCCTGAACTCACACTGACCACACAGTTTGACCCCCCCAGCCCCCGACTCCCCTCTGTACACACACTGTGCAAATTACCATCACTGCTGTGCAATAACCCACAGTGTAAATATAACCCCTTTTTGTTTTTAATCTCATTGTACGTGTGTATAGTTACAATAAAAGCCTTTATATTGTGTTGAAAGCAGTGGTGACCCCGTCACACCCCACCATCCCAGCACCTGCTTCCCTGAGCACACCTTCCAGCATCATTCACACAAACCCGAGTTCAGCGTGATCCTCGAGCCTTTGCTGCCTCCGTGTCACCTGCAGATGTCACTGCAGCCAAGCTGCGGATGAGTGAAGCCGATGAAGCCAATCGGTGCTGGTTTAATGCTCCACGTTCACATCATCAGCTCTTACACCGGGAGGGGAAACCGTGTGGTCTTGCGCAGTTTATCTGCTTCAGTCTTCAGAGATGCTCTTCTCCTCGTCTGTCCACCCCCCTCTGACCTCTGACCCCTCAGTAACCCAGCTCTTAAACCTCTTTTCTTCTTCCTCACTTGGAGCTTCAGCAGCTCGTCTTCATCACGTGCTGTCCTGTGATTGGCTAATTAGATACTTATGTAAACGAGCGGTTGACCAGGTGTACCTAATAAAGTGGCCGGTGACGTGCTCCTGACTCACCTGGACCGCGTCTCCAAACTTGGCCCGTCGGAAGGAGTCCGGGGGGGGCACGGGGTCCAGCCCCGCGGCCGCCAGCAGCCTGCACAGAGCCGCGATCACGTGCTTCACCTGCTTCACCTCTGCGCTCCTCTTCATCGCAGCAGCTGGACAGATGTTCTCTCTGCCGTCAGTCTGTTGGCATTTCGCGGCTAACGTGTTTACTTCCGGGTCCGAGGCCGTTACCAAGGAAGGGAATAAGCCGCTGATTGATGTTCGTCGTAACCAATCAGAAGATAGATCCTGAGGCGGTGGGTGGGACGTAAGCGGAAGTTTGTGTTTCTATCTAAACTTTATTGATAACAGTGCCCTGTGACAGAAACATCAAACATGGCTCACTCTGATAGAACTCTCCGATAGAGTCCAGTAGAAACAGTAAAGCTCGTTTCTGATTGGTTAGTCTCGTTCTAACCTGAAGGAGTCGCAAATGAAGGTGATCCCGTACCTACATGCAGGTAAGGACGCCTCTTCCACAGCTGAAACCTGAAACTTTACCCAGAATGCACTCTGTTGTAGTTTCCTGGAGCGTTTCTGCTCCTCGTGTCACAAACGTTCAATATATTTGAATCATCCGATCTTAAATCCAACTATAAGGAACCAGCAGTGATTATTCATAAAAATCAAAAGTATTTATTTAAATGATCAGCATCACTGAGAATCATAAAGGAACCGTCAAACATATGAACACAAACTCCCGAGCTGCTGTTACAAAAGAGAAAGTCGGCTATAAGACGAACAGCAGTGCGACGAACCACAGGACGACTCCGAGGGCCGCACGGGTCAAGCCTCTCCGTCTTCTCCCTCCTGCTTGATGACTGGGATTGCTGAAACAGCAGAAGAAGAGGTGAGCAGTCTGCTGATTGGCTGATCGTTCCTGCTTTCAAACGCTCACCGTCCAGCTTCCTCAGGCCGGGAAGTCTCTTCGTGGCCTCGTCCATCCACGTCCCCTCGGCCGAGTGCTTCTCCTCCAGAGGGTTTCCCACAAACACGAGGTCGTCGAGGCACGGCAGCTCCACCAACCTCATGAACTCACCTGCACACATCACACAGCACCACATCCAGATCTCACCAATCAGCAACAAGAAGAAACTAAAAGAAATTGGTTTGAGTGAGTTTTCCTGAAGCCTCGAACTTACTCCAGTCTTTGTTGGACATGTACAGGACTCTCAGGCTCTTCAGCCACTGGATTCCATTCAGCTTCTCCAACTGGTTATAAGAGATCCACAGCTGTTCCAGCGTGTCACCTACGGCCGCAAACACACACACACACACACACACACACACAGAGAGAGCTCTACAGACACACACACCGACCACCTTCTCAGCCTCCGTATTCGTGACTTACCAGCCCGGTGAGCAGTCTGATGTTGTTCCTCCCTAAAGACAAGATCTTCAGCTTCTCTGGAAGGACAAAACATCACATTACCCACTGACTGTGTGTGTGTGTGTGTGTGTGTGTGTGTGTGTGTGTGTCACTCAGGCCGTTGAGGTTGGTTATTTTCTCTATGCAGTTCGTGGACAGAGACAGTTGCCTGTGGAGGAAGAAGCACAGCAACACGTCAAAGGTGTGAAGGAAGACACTGACGCGCCTGCTCCCATGTGACCCTCACACTGTTCTGTAAATAACTGAAGCCCTGACTCTGTTGTATATGTACGATGACATTAAAGGCTGTTGTGTTCTATTCTGAGTGGGCAGATCTATGAAGCGCAGTCAACAATTACACTCCACACACTGCAGCTTCATCCGTCAACGCAGAGGTTCCCAAAGTGTGGGGCCCGCCCCCTAGGGGGGGGGGCGCAGAGCCATTGCAGGTGGGGCGCGGTATGAAAAGGAAAAAAAAGAAAAAAAGAAGGCGGCTTGGACACTGTGGACAGGTTTTTGACGGGGCTCCCACACAAACGCAAAGCAGGAGATGAAGCATCGCCAAATATGTTTCCAAACCAACTTCCTTCCAAGCCAAAGACTAGAAAATATGGTGAAGCATATCTTCCCTTTGGCTTCACCTGCACAAGTGCCAAGGTAGGTCTCCCCTGCAGAATTAGTTTCCCTTCGTCGGGAGCAGCGCTGGGCTCTCCAAATCACGGATAAACAGGATCCCACATTCTTGATTTTTAGTTCACAAACACTTCTTGTAATAACTAACTACTCCTGACATTTTGGACATGTTAGCTCTTTATGCAGTAAAGTTACAGTGGGATACAAATAATATCAGGCTGATCCTGCCGTACTTTGTTCCCCCGGTTCAAATCACGGACAAACAGGATCCCACAGCTGTTTATGTTTTTAAACCCATTTTGCACAGAGAGACATTTTGAGGACATAAGAGGAAAAATGTATTGACAGCAATGTTGAATATTATTACACAGGAAAAAAAAAACAACTACACGTAAAATAATTACACCATGACGCCTCTGCCTTTCTAAATGGAGGGACAGTAATTATCTCATGTAAACAATAACGTGGCGCACAGCGTGACGTGAAAAATGGCACATACCTTTGGCGTGCGTGACGAACTCTGTATTCCTCGTCCACACATAAACGCAAAAAAAAGGAGCTTTAAAAAATCTCCGTTTTTGGTGATTCGAAACGCCGTTTACGTGCGGACGAACGGCCCAAACACATAGAAACAGCTGCGTTTTCTAAAATACGTGTGTGGACGTAGCGTAAAAGAGTTAGTAGTGTATTTTATTACTACCTGTAATCTATTGCAGTTTACTTGTATTTGCTTAATTGTTTACCAAATGTTACCAATTTCAGTGGAGTTTGAAAACAAAATATAGGTGTGTGTGGTTGGAGGGTGTGTTTGTGTTTCCATCAAAACAAAGGGGGGCCCAGCAAAAACAGTTTGGGAACCACTGCGTCAACGCAACCTGTCAACTTGGGCTTGATCGGAGGCGAATGAACTCATTAATTTGTGTTTCGTGATCAGTGTTCAGGGACCGTCTTCAAACTGTAACCCATTAAAAAGACTCATCGAGTGAAATGCACCCTGGAAGTCGTAGTTACGCGTCTCCTTCAGGTTTCAGCGTTTGAGTTGAGCTGCTCGGAGTCATGCCTGCAGAAGCATCTGAACCTGGGCTGAGAATCTGAGACAGACAACACGGGCCTGAAAACGCCACGAACACTTTAATCGACCAATTGGCTGTGAGAAAAGTGCATCTGGCATGGTTAATCACACGTGTGCATGTGAGCTTTATTTCAGCTCTAATGCACTGTCGTGTTATAAACTCTTGAGTCCGAGTCCCTCTGAGGTTCCCAAATGACGTCTGTGAGAGTCGATGAGACGCCGTCCGTCTGCAGGACTCACTCGCAGTTCGTCAGCGTGGACAGCGACGCGTCCATCTTCTCTATCGGAGGAATCTGACCGTACAGTTTAACGACTTTCGCCTCGCTCAGTTTCTCTCCCGACTGCTTCTCCTTCTCCCGACGCGCGCGCGCACACACACACACACACACACACACACACACACACACACACACACAGACAGACATAATTACAAACATGTAGGCAGTGAAAGTGGTGATGGCGTGTGAAACAAAAGAGACCAGCACAGACTTTGAGATAAACCCTGTGACCGTCTGTCCGGTGGAGATAAATGAGTCTGTGTGGGATATAACTTCTGTTTGACTATGATCGTTATTCCATTACACGAATGTTTTCCCGATGCTCCGTCATAAACACAAAGACTGTCTGACCTCTGAGGGATCATCACAAACCATGGCTATTTTCCAAAGACCTGATTGGTCCGTGCTTAGGGATGTCATGCATGAGGATCTCTAATCTTGAACATGCGCTGCTCCAGAGCAGGTTGGTTCTGTAGCATCAGTTACCATGGTGATGTATCCCTGAAGTTAATTTAATTCAATTCAATTTTATGTATATAGCGCCAAATCACAACAAAAGTCGCCTCAAGGCGCTTCATAGGTACAGAGAAAAACCCAACAATCATATGACCCCCTGTGAGCAAGCACTTTGGCGACAGTGGGAAGGAAAAACTCCCTTTTAACAGGAAGAAACAGAGTAAAAGCCATCTTTAAATTAACAACAACATGAATTCATTGTATGTTTTATATTTGTGGTTTGTGCTGTTGATCCTGTACACACAGCACTCATGTTCTCCACAGGGGTGAATTTGAGCCACAGTGCTGTAACCATGGAAAGCAGCCTGACTACACCCTGTGAAACAGTGCCATCTGTTCCTATGGAAACCACAACTCTCCTCATCAACCATTATTTCATTTATTTTGGACAAAAACGCGTTTATTCGCGATTTCCCGGATAAGAACTGCTCTACCCACAATCCCACACTGAAGCGACGTCTTTGATTGGTGCAGGTCGCCGTCACCATGGAAATGTTTAAACCCGCAAACGCTCAAATGTTGCCGATTCAAACAAGCTAAGAACTCGTTAAAGTTAGCTTGTTAGCCGCCGTAGCGCTGTTTCCAGCGGGTCGAAGAAGAGACGCCATGTTTCCTCCCTTTGCTAATAAACAAAGGAATACAAATAACAATAATAACTTAACCCTCTACTGCATGACTTTTTAATTTTTGGGGAAAAAAATATTTCTCCCAATTTTGGGGGAGCTTTAGGGTCACTAATAATATATCAATCATAAAATTTGACATCCTGCCCCCCCCAAACAGATATTGGTTTGTTGCTTCAAGGCAACACTGTGCGACAAGGGTAGTAAAATGCCAAGTTATTCTATAATAAGTTGTATTAGTACAACAAGGATGAACAAATAAATAAACAACAAATAAACAATGTAAACATTTCACAAAACAATAAAACACCAAAATGCATCCAACATTTGACCCTAACCCCATGTGCGCGCACACGCACACACACACACACACACACGTTGTGTTTCCATCACTTTTGTGGACATTACATTAACTTACATTAATTTCCTGGAGACTTATCCTGACTCTACCCATCACAAGTCCCTGCCTGAACCTTATCCTAACCCTGACTCAAGCCTTCACCCTAAAATTGAATGATTTATCTTGCAATTTGTCCCCATAAAGTAGGCGAGACCTCACAATGTGAGTGTGTAAACAAATTTGTGTCCCCACAACAATAAATAATACACAACCACACACACTGACACCCGCACAGCAATATTGGTATGGCAGGGATCAGGCCCACACAATGTGCTTACACATGGCCCACATACTGCAAAGAATGACGGCCTTTGGTGGCTCAGACCTGGTTTGCCAGAGGTGGCCCACACATGGGCCAGCACAAGGCCAGTTTCAGACACCCTAGTCGTCCTGTGCTGGCCCATGTGTGGATTACCTCTGGCAAACCTGATCTGGGCCACCAAAGGGCCGTCATTCATTGCGGTATGTGGGCCATCTGTAGGTGGTATGCAGCCACGGCCCAGTTGTAGACACACTGCTGGCCCTGTGCTGGCCTGAACAGTTTCAGCTCTGGCCCCAGATGTCAGCATAATGTGTACCTTAATCAAGCCATGCAATAACAACATGTGCCGGAACATGCAAAACAGTGCAAAAGTAACATGCCGAAACTGTTCAGACAGTGAATGGACTGATTTTTATATAGCGCTTTTCTACTCTCCCAGATTACTCAAAGTGCCGACTTGATACCAGATCCTGGCCAGACCTGCTTGCTATGTGGGCACTAACACACACACAGACACAGTTACTTTACCAACTGACCCCTGACCCCTGAGCTCCTAAGTGTCCCTCAAACCTCATACTCCTCTACTTCACTGTCACTCCCTGAAAGCTCACTGTCCTCACTTTCTGAGGACAGAAAGTGCACATTCCCTTGGTTTCCTTGCATAAAAGGTATTTACATCCATGTCCTGTAATTATGGGTGGATTGTAAAGTAAAAAGCATTGACTATGATCATATAAATGCACACAAACACATCTCTACACACATATGCAAATACACTATATTGCCTGAAAAAAATTGGGCTAACTGCGCAGTGTTGCCTTGAGGCAACGAATGAAAATGAACAGTTTTACTATATAAATAAATTTTAAAAAGTAGAAAAAACAATCAAATATGCTTCTTAACATATTCATGCACATACAAGTATTTTTTAATATAATTTATTTCACTATAAACATGTAAAATAGTGATCTTTATCTTGTCTCCGAATGGAGATGTCTCTCATGTACTGCAGCTTGCAGAAAGGGGTCCTGCCCCCCCCCAAATATAAGTCACACCACCTTCAACTCATCATTTTATTGGAAAGAGATGTGCCTGGTAGCATTATTTGAAAAAAAAAAAAAGTTTTTTTTTTTGAAGGGCCAGTGTAAGGCATGAAAATGTGGTTTGTTGCCTCAGGGCAACGCTATGCAGTAGAGGGTTAAAAACACACCAAAGAGCCCCCCAAAAAGAACCGGAACTACAAACATTCACCATGTCAGCAATTGATGGCTCCTCCTGTTGCTATGGTAACCATCTGCGCCTGCGCACTGGAAACACTTTGCCCAGATTGAAGTAAAATAAATGAGAAAAAACAAACAACAAACCACCTACAAATATGTAAAATAATCATAAAAATATGAAATCATACATAAATATTAGCTTTTAAATTCTGTTTTTAAGTCAGATTAAAAAAAAAATTAGGGTCTATAAATTCTTTGACGCTATGAAGTTATGCCTGTGTGCGCGAATATTTTAATTTATTATTGTTAATTTATATATTAAACAAAACGCGTCATTCTAATTTTAGCGACAAAAGAAATTGTCACTCAAATTTGATTTTTAAATGTAAAAAAATATCTTTAAAATATGTTAAAAATATATTAATGTCCAATATAATAGAACAAATGCAGCTTAATGGAAATGTCAGAGGCAGAGTTCCTGTCTGCCTTTCCTCTGTTTTCTCTCATCATCTCTGCTCCTCCAGGTGAGTTTGTCTTTGTAAAACCGGGTGTCATATATTTATAATGTTTTGAGGCATTAAATGTTTTTCACTGTTCTTTGTCTGTGATTTGTTTCCCCTCCAACCTGTCATGTTTTTAGCTCGTGTCTGCTGGGACACCGTCCACCGGACGACACGACACCGTCGTGGTGGGCCTGATCTCTGATAACAACGAGACGGCCTACCTGAAGGAGATTAGGAATCTGGAGAACTGGTGCCAGAGGAACAACCTCCTTCTAAACGTCAGTAAGACAAAGGAGTTGATAGTGGACTTCAGCACTAAGCAGGAGAGGAACTACCAGACCCCCGTCATCAACGAGTGCCCAGTGGAGAGAGCTTCAAATACCTCGGGGTTCACATCACACAGGACCTGTCATGGTCCTGTCACATCAACACCGTAGTGAAAAAGGCCCAACAGCGTCTCTACCACCTCAGACGCTTGAGAGACTTCCGACTGCCCTCCAAGGTGCTCAGGAACTTCTACTCCTGCACCATAGAGAGCATCCTGACGGGAAACATCTCAACCTGGTTCAGGAACAGCACCATCCAGGACAGACGAGCTCTACAGAGGGTTGTGCAATCAGCCGAGCGCACCATCCGCTCCGAGCTCCCTGACCTGCACTCAATCTACAGCAGGCGGTGCTGGACCAAGGCCAGGAAGATCGTGAAGGACCTCAGCCATCCCAACAACGGACTGTTCTCTCTGTTGAGGTCAGGAAAGCGATTCTGCTCCCTGAAGACCAACACAGAGAGACTGAGGAGGAGCTTCTTCCCGCAGGCGATACGGTCTCTCAATCACACCACCACATAGTACTGACCCACACATATGGTTCTTACACACACACTGGACAGTCTGGACATTTGTTTACACTAGTGGCCACTGCACAACTACACTGCGTGGTCATCTAATCAAACCACTCTATCACAAGTCACTTAAATAAATAACTTTTAAGCATATTTGCACTGCACAAGACACTTAAATATGTGGATTGCACAACCCTGGACGTTACATTTCTTTCATTACCATTTATTACTTGTACAGCTGCTCTTATTGTTCTATATTTCTTCATATATTCTTATATATTTTCTATATTGTGTATTTTGTTGTACAGTTATTTTATTTATTTTTAACTTTAATTTTTATATTTAATTTTATTCTTTCCTAGTTAAATTTACCCTTTATTTTAATTTTCATATTTATTTCCTATCCTATTCATAGTCTTTTATTTTAGGTCACGAGCAGTTGTCTAAGCCTTTCACTGCATATCGTACTCAGTATGACTGTGTATGTGACAAATAAGATTTGAATTTGATTTGATGATTACAGATCCGCAGACCTCTCAGTTGTCATTTTTCCTGCTACATTCCGGGTACTTGAAAGCAGCACACCGGAAGTGCTGCCGCAGTCACGTGACACAGCGGTGCAGCAGTGAGAGGGGGCTCCGACAGCGCGCGGGTCCAGCTGTGAAGTGTTTCGTCATGGTTCTGGAGGCCTGGTACATGGACGGGTCCGAGGAGGACCAGAGGAGGCCGCACAGGCTGGAGCCGAACCAGCCGGTGAGCCTGGAGCAGCTGAAGGAGCTCGGAGTGTTTTACTGGCAGGTGAGTCCGCAGAGGGCCGCTCACGTGTGCAGGTTTTCGGGTTAAAGGTCAGCGGTTCCTGGGTGGGAGTTTGTGGAGACCCTTGATCCCCAGCTGGACCCGAACAGCTCAGAGTTCTCGGGTTTGAAGCAGGTAAAACTCTGTGCTGAGGGTTCAGGTGAGACACAGCAGGTATCGGTGTTGGTCACTGAGCTGAAGCTGCTCTCAGACAGCGGCGGGTCAAGCACCCGTGTTTTCTGCACAGTGGGTCAGAGCAGGTGTTACAGGTCACGTGCTGAGCACCTGAAGTCCAGATACCTGCACTGTGACACACCTTATCCAGGTAACTCGGAACAAGAAGGGCGTCCACTCACTGCTGGGGTGTATCGTCATGGTAACTGATACTGGAACCACTGATGAGCTTTTTACTTTTTCTGCTACACTAAACACACCAGGTAAGCGTTGACTGCTTCCTGTGTCCTGCAGCTGAACGCCGACATCTATGAAAGCGACCCGGAGCTGCAGCAGATCCGTAAGGACCGGGGTTACTCCTACATGGACATCATCACGATCCACAAGGACACTCTGCCCAACTACGAGGAGAAGGTAACCCACGCGCTCTGAAAGCCGCAGGTACCAGCACGTGTTTGCGTCTGCGGAGCTTTTAATTTGAAAAGCACCACACTTCCTTTTTAAGGTTTTTCACTGCAGGGAGGGAAAAGTCCTCTGAGCTTCTTCGTCTCATGCATGCAGAGGACTCGAGTCTGAGTGCACCTCTGAGTCCAGCTGTGCGCTGATGGAGGCAGGCTGAGGGCTCCTCCCGCCTCCATCGCTGCACCTCTGTACTGAGTCAGACTCGTGAATTGCAGAGACGCTCCAGATTTAATCCTGGTGTTAAAGATTCCCGGGTCACGCGGGCGTCGGCTGTGCTGAAACTGGAATGTGAGCTCTATCTGAAGTGAGTGAGAGGTTTCCCGTTTCTTCTGCAGCTGAAGATGTTCTTCGAGGAGCACCTCCACCTGGACGACGAGATCCGCTACATCCTGGACGGCCAGGCCTACTTCGACGTCAGGGACAAGGAGGACCGGTGGATCCGGATCGCCATGAGAAAAGGGGACCTGATCACACTGCCGGCGGGCATCTACCACCGCTTCACGCTGGACGAGACGGTACAAAAACACGCCTTACGCCTGTATCTCAGAGTACGGTGCGTATTTGGTTGCTGGTTTTGAATCCTGACTGTTTGATCTGTTTGTTTCTGCAGAACTACACGAAGGCCATGCGGCTGTTTGTGGGCGAGCCGGTGTGGAAGGCTTACAACCGCCCCGCTGACGACTTTGAGATCCGTCAGCGATACATGGCGTCGCTGCAGGGATCCTGAGAGCGCCGTGGACGTCGTTCCCACCGCAGTCAGAGCCTCTGGAGAAAAAGGCTGTCCAATCAGAGCAGAGAACGCTGATGTGGACGACGATGTAGCACGAAGATTTTAATTTCTGTTTCTACTTCTTAGACAGAGATGTTAGTTTTTACTGTGAGGAACAATCAGCCACAACATTAAAACCAGAGCGTGACATCACCAAAGCCACGACACAAAACATTTCACTGCTTTTGACACTAATTTACAAAATTGACCTCACGCGTGCTTCACGACTCAGAACGAGACCATCAGCAGGTCATGGCGTGAGGGCAGCGTCCCCCTGCTGGCCGTGAGAGAGAATGCAGAGGTCAGGTGACTCTTAGACTGCTGCCCCTGACGCCTGGATAAGACGTGCAAAATTCCTGCCTGGTGAGCCTGGAGGCTCCGCCCCTCCACACAGAGGTCCTGGGTGGTTTTAATGTTGTGGCACAGCTTCATTCATCAGGACTTTAACTCTTCTTTAAAGGTTCTCATGATTATTCAGGATCCAGCTCGTTAGTGCCTTCCTGTCTCGCTGATGGATTAAAGGATAAATACGAAGCTGCTGTTTGTCATTTCTTCCCACGTCAAACACACACAGCGAGCTGCTCTTTCACATAAAACCACATTTTATTTCATTTACATAAATATGATCAGCACAGGAAGTAAACACAAATCACTTAAATACAATAATTGGTGACTCAAAGGAAACCCTGCTGCTGATATGTGCATGTTAAACACGAGCGGGTCGATCTCAGTTAATGAAGCTGTCCGGTCTGCAGAGCGCCTCAGGATAATGCCCGCTGGAGTCTCTGACAACCCGCCTCCAGCGTCCCGTCTGTTCCTCCCAAAACACAAAGTGGGCTCAGACTTCAAATTAAAAGGCGAGGTGGGAAACATTCGTCCCGGTGCACTTCCTGCCACGCCTGAATTAAACTGGCGTTTAAAGTTAAAATGTGTGATAAACATGAAGCCGTCCTGCCATCTGACCAGGGAAACACCGATGTGGGATTTTATTCTGGACTTTGCTCTGCACTGGGGCTTTTATTTTGAAAATTCTTCCTGCCCCCACTAAAAAAAAAAAAGGAGCAGGTCTCTGATGTCTGTGCTTCAGTAAATTTGTTCCCTCTTTAACCCTTGACTCAAACATGGTTGGCCAGTTTGTAGTCCAGTTAAATGGACTACAAATGGAAACCGGCGAGCTTCTTTCCTGCAGATTCTGCATATTTACCCTCAGATCTGTTGTTTTTAAAAACCTGTGTGTTGAACCTGGAGACACAGACTGGCTCTGGTGTGATTCAGCAGTCAGAGGGGGGTGAGGGGGTGAGGACACGATTTTCGGGTTGTGGTTGTGCAGCGCTGGAGGACGCTGCTGCAGGCTTTGCTCCTGTGGGTTAACGTGAGGATGATGATGATGATTGGGTGCCCTTCATCTGTTTAGTGACAATAAAACCAGCTGTTTTGTGCCTGGGAGGTCAAACTAAGCTCCTCCTCCTCTCAGACCAGCTTGAGGCACTGCGTGTTGAAGCTGTCGCCCTCCCGGCAGGCGACGGCCTCCAGCAGCGCCTGCTTCTTCTGCGTGCTGCGGGACGACTCCAGCTCGTACATGGTGGTCAGGTTGAAGAGGACGCTCTCGTGCAGGTACTGCGTCGGGTCCTGCTGCACCAGGCCCTCCAGCTGGCCCAGCGATTCCTTCAGGCGGCCCAGGTAGAGCAGACACACCGCCGCGTTGTTGTTGGCCTGCAAACACACGGAGGAAGAGGAGGGTTTAACCGTGCACCACCGGTGTAACAGTCTGAGACAAGATGCTTTAGCTCCTCCCACTTTAAGTCTGACTGGCTGCTCTGAGCAGCACAAAACTATTTGGTTTCTAATGGCTGACACATTTAATGTTCCTTTCCTGTCACATGAGCCAGAGTAGACGCACACTTCCTCCTGAGGAGTGATACGGCTGCAGGATGCAGCCAGTATGAAGAAAGTAGTTCCTACAGGAACCTGCTCAGTCACCAGCTCGCCTGTGGTTGTTTGGTGCCCTCTGCTGGTGACACTTTATCATAAGCTAATAATACAGAGTGATGGTTAATGATACAAGGACATGAGTGCAGCTCAGAGTACTACATTCACTGTTAAAAATGACGTTTTACTGTGATTTTATTACTGGTCTTCATCATCATCATCGTCACTGACGATGTTTGTGACACATGACGTGTCTGCCACACTGATCATCAAACTTCAGTATTACACATATTAAAGTCTCAGGTAACGCGAGTAAATACAAAGTGCAGTTTTAAATGATGATGTAGAAACAAAGAGATCCACAGCGGCCTGCGTGCGTGCAAAACTAACCTCAGCACTGTAATGACTGCAGTCAGTGTGAGTGATGATGTCACTGTGGAGGAATATGGGCTCATAAATATTTTGTACTTGTAAGTCAAAGTTGTGAACTGAGTTTTGTAACCTTGTAAACATCTGAAAATGTTGTGTTTGTGCATCTACAGATGAGAATGTGTGTTTGTAAAAAATATTTACACAAGTTACAAACTGTTTTTGTTAAAGTCTGCTTACAGATACAAAGCACAGCACTGCGTGTCAAACTCTGCACTCAGGTTTCCTGCTTCTGTGCGAGTTTCAGCTTACACGACGAATTTTGACCCGATTTTTCTTGCTTTCAGCTGATTGGTCAGTGTCATGTCAATCACAAATGTAACAATCCAATTAGAGAACAGATCGCTGTTGGTGGGGTGCTTTACTGAGCTTCAGGTCCTGGAAGGGTAATACAGTTTGAAGCTGGAGGATCTTTATATGAATATAAGGCTCATACAAGCCAGGTCCCTGAAGTTTCAGAAGCTGTTGAAAGCATGAAGTTGTGCTAGCCAGAAATACTATTATTACTTCAGTATTACTTTAACACAAAGTCAGTGCTGACCAGGGACCATGGCTGTGAGTCACAGTGCGCAGCATAAATGCCCTTTCACAGCAGACACTCTCACCGCTAACTAAGAGCTAAGGATCCAAAATTTGTTGCGCTGGCGTTTTTGTGCGACAGCTCCTCCTTGTCGTTTCAAAACACGTATCTCTCTGACTTTATCACCTCTAAAAGAGTTTGTGTTGTATTATGTTCAATAAAAACATGTATCGCTCATTCATAACAAAGAAAGATTTGTAACTATCCCCACTAGTGAAGAGTGTGTGGTTTCCACAACACTGCCGCCCCCCCAGGTCCACAGAGCCGTTGAAAAGACTCTGGATGTCCCTGTATGAGCACATAAACCTGGGACAAAGGTCGCCGCACTCGGACACGCACAGTTTTCCTTTGTGGTGATGAAGGAAAACGCTGGGCTGGCATGTAAAAGGCATTTACCCTTCCAGGACCTGAAGCTCAGTAAAGCACCCCACCAACAGCGATCTGTTCTCTGATTGGATTGTTACATTTGTGATTGACATGACACTGACCAATCAGCTGAAAGCAAGAAAAATCGGGTCAAAATTCGTCGTGTAAGCTGAAACTCGCACAGAAGCAGGAAACCTGAGCGCAGAGTTTGACACGCAGTGCTGTGCTTTGTATCTGTAAGCAGACTTTAACAAAAACAGTTTGTAACTTGTGTAAATATTTTTTACAAACACACATTCTCATCTGTAGATGCACAAACACAACATTTTCAGATGTTTACAAGGTTACAAAACTCAGTTCACAACTTTGACTTACAAGTACAAAATATTTACGAGCACAGTTTGAGCCCATAGAGGCAGCCTGATGGCAGTCTGAGGACTGTTCTGGGCACCGTTTGGAGGACGGCGGCGGTACGTACCACGGGGTTCTTTGGGTCGATCTTTAGCACTTCGATGAAGGAGGCGTGTGCTTCGGCGTAGTTGTTCTGACTGAGGTGGACGAAGGCCCTGAAAGCAGAAAACACACA
>NC_031983.2:30288474-30353474 GCF_001858045.2 Oreochromis niloticus
CATGACGAAGATGATTCGCTGCGGCGTGTCCCACAGCAGAAGACGACTGTATACAGAAAGATGTGAACATACACAAATATAGTCTCAGATAAACAGATACGGCGCGTCCTTGTTATTAAAGCCTTCATGACGCTGATGTCACCGTCGGGCTCTGAATGTCACATGACCCGGTTGGAGCTTAAACGTGAATAAAATCAAATCTTTATTCATTCAGAGTCGGACCTCTGCATATTTAAATTCCAGCAAATGTAAACTGAACAGTCCCAGGGTGGTGTAATCTGAGCTGCGACCACTAGATGGCACTGTGTCTCTGTGCACAGGTGACCAGACCCCACCTCTCTCACCCACGCTCGCTCACTGACCAAGAATCCAATTAGTGGTCAGTCTGAGGGGATTTCACTGTGAATCCTCCAGCAGGCTGGCATCAGAGATCTCTCACACACACACACACACACACCTACCTTCATCAGCAGCAGGCAGTTGGCCATGGAGTACATGACCCGGCTGAGGCGAGACCTCCACAGCTTTAAAGACGCTGCAAACAGGAAGAGAAGAAGAAGAAGAGGGTTTTTCTTTCTTTTGGCATCCCTATACTCCCCCCCCCCAAAAAAAATACAGCGGGGTTTATTTTAAGACAAACACACTGCGACACAGAGTGGAAGAGCTCATGTGCCTATTACTATTCATGGTGTGTGTGTGTGTGTGTGTGTGTGTGTGTGTGTGTGTTGGGGAGAAGAGCTAATCACTCAGCAGGGGTCTGATGTGCGAAGGCGAGGCCCGGCGTTATTGACTGTCGACTGTTGGTGTGGGCGGGGAGAGGAGAGAGAGGACGCGGCTGCTTTTAAAAACACGCCGCGGCGAACGCCACTGCTCATGCTCAGACTGGAAAACTTCCTGAAACAGCCACGCACACACCAGAGTGTACATCAAGTCAGGCGTGGGTTTCCACCCGTTTCCCTGGCGTGGCTGAGCAGATGTGAGCGGATTGGTCAGGAGTAGAGATGGACCGATCCGATATTACGTATCGGTATCGGTCCGATACTGACGTAAATTACTGGATCGGATATCGGCCAGAAATAAAAAATGTAATCAGATCCATTAAATATCAAAAAAGCAGCTCACAAAACTTGCGACACGGCGTAACTCGGCTCATAACCGTAGCACGTCGGAGCAGTGTGCTCACGTGATAGAGCAGCTGTGTGTATTTGTAGCCTCGCTACCAAACCAGCATTTCATCTCCGAGGAAGTTATCCCAGAGAGAAGTAAAGCAAGTGTGTAAGTTCATCTCTGAATGTTTGTAAAGCGTTCCCACGTTAAGCTTAACAACCGATATATGGAGCGACTGCCTCTCTCTCCCTCTCCTGCTGCTACTTCAATCGTGAAACTGATCAATGATCAGCTGATCGGCTTTTCTGTGGCGAGTCCGTCTCTCTTCTTTGTTTTTGGCCCACTTTGCACCAGAAAGAGGAAACCAGCGGCTGAACAACAGCAGCACGTTTAAGCTTGATAAGCTGTTGTTAGAATGTATTTAATATTACTTTCTACACCAGGATCCTTTTCTACGCAGCTGACGGCTGGTAACTGTGCAGGGGCGGATCTAGCAAAGTTTAGCCAGGGGGGCCGATAGGGCATGAACAGGGAAAATGGGGCACAAAGACATACTTTTCTTTCTTATTCTCATTTAAAATGTCTCGCTTTTAATAAATAATTATCTGAATCTTACACCCAAAGTTTTAATCTGATGTAAAATGTATAGAAGTCCATTACTGTATATAGTAACTGTTAAGTCTAATATACCCTAGTAAGCTATAGTACTTTTTCCTTTGGGAAGGTACCGTCTGTGCAGTCTGCAGTTCTGTTGAAGAAAGATGTTGAATCTATTTAATTATTCTTGAAAAATAATTTATTTCTGTGCATTTTTTTTGACCCTGCATCAAATTAAAGTTGATTACGTCGATTAAGCATCATGAGGTGGAGGGTGGGGGGTGGTTCCCTATTTTCTTTTGCTGGGAGTTTGCAACCCTATTAGTTAGATTGCTTAATATTTCTGCTAAGTACTCTTTAAAATACCAGAATAGGGAGGATGGAGCAGGTTTAAGTTTATTAGATTGATCAGTGTTGCTGAACTATGAAATATTTTGGGTGCAGTGTATTTTTTACATACAGGTATAACAGAATAGCTTTAGTGTTGTTGTTTATTTAAACTGGAGGATGAACTTATACAAAATGCAGCAAGATATTAAAATTATTAAATTATTAAATTATTTTAAAAAAAAAAACACACTATATCGGATTCATATCGGTATCGGCAGATATCCAAATTTATGATATCGGTATCGGACATAAAAAAGTGGTATCGTGCCATCTCTAGTCAGGAGTGATCCGTATGGATCCGCGCGGCCAGGAAAGAAGCCGTTTGGTATTCAGCGCAGGCAGAAACACCTACAGAGCGCCGCATCAGCTATGCTGCAGTCCTGCACCAGGTGTGTGTGTGTGTTACCAGTGGGGGCCCGTGACCTCACTCTCCTCCCACAGTGTGATGCATTCTGGGACTGCGGCCAGCTCATAGTGAGCCTACCTTGTCTGTTCTCCTGCGTTAAGGTGATCATGCTGCCGTCCTCGGCTGAGCCCGTCTCCAGGTTCTCCAGAATCTGTGAGGAACAGGAAGCAGGGGGAGGGGTTAACACTTCAGGATGGTGTGTGTGTGTGTGTGTGTGTGTGTGTGTGTGTGTGTGTGTGTGTGTGTGTGTGTGAGAGAGATCTGGTTGAATGCCAGCACTTCTGTGTGTTACAATCTGCATATTCAATAACTCCAAAATCCCGCCATACCTGTGTGTTTACACAGGTGGGCTTCAGGATTTGTACGGCTAATGTGCTTCTGCGTGGGTGTGTGCTTTTATTGTGTGAATACTACAGAGTGTGTGTGTGTGTGTGTGTGTGTGTGTGTGTGTGTGTGTGTGTGTGAGTACTAACGGTGAGGCAGACGGTTTTGAGGTGGTGCAGGCGGTCCAGGGCCTCCTGGGGCTTAGCCAGGTACTGTGGAGCTCGGCGTGCAGCAGCCGCATGGAGAATGGCACCATGGAGCCTGGACGGGAGGGAGGGAGGGAGGGAAAAAGAAACGAGGTGGGATGAGGACAGAGCAGGAAGGAGAGCGGGAGAAGGATGAGAATATAAAGCCATCCACCCACACACAGACTGCACACAGCCCTGGAGGCAGGAACCTACAGATGGCACTGAGCTACGTATGGCTGCTTATTAAACCCTCTCATCTCGCTCTCTCTCTGTGCTGCTCAGCTCCATCACTCATCTCTCTGCCTCGACATCACACACACACACACACACACACACACACACACACACACACACACACACACACACACACACATCCCTGAGGAAGAGCCTATATTCAGGTGAGTCCCCGGGCTTTGATCAGCGGCTCTTTGATATCGCCATCAGATGTGAAAGTCTGGTCCATCGCTGCCCGTCTCTATCTCACCTTCCATCTCTTCTCGTCTATCTGCTCCAACTCGACACTCTCTCTGCTCTGCCCCCGCCCGCCCTGCGTTACAGGGTTTTATCGTCACGGTGACGGGACCTCGCCGACTCTCTGCCATTCATTATTCTTCATCTCCCGGGGTGTCAGTCGTTTTCGGCAGATTTAATTTATGGCTTTTACTTTCATTAGTAATAGCAGCAGCCTTCATAATGAAGGAAATATGAGCATGAGGATTAAACCAGAGCCTGCAGTTCCTCTAACATCCAGCAGAGGCAGCAGTGAGTCAGTCCCCAGAGATGCCCATGCTAAAATAAACAGCCTGATTGATCAGGATAGTTGGCATCATTAGGGGGCGTGGCCCCTTTGACTGACAGGTGAATGACAACACAGGTGGCTGTAGCTGCTTGCTGAACCTCTGGGCTGTGTTTGTGCTGTCAGAGCCTTTTTAATCTGACCAATAATACGGCCTCTTTCCAAATATGGTCACTTCTGGAAACAAAAACACAACATGGCAGCAGCCAAGATGCTAACACTGGTGAGCAGGAGCAGGTCAGAAC
Source organism: Oreochromis niloticus (assembly GCF_001858045.2). Taxonomy (NCBI): domain Eukaryota; kingdom Metazoa; phylum Chordata; class Actinopteri; order Cichliformes; family Cichlidae; genus Oreochromis; species Oreochromis niloticus. The sequence goes on from NC_031983.2 coordinate 30,292,528, forward strand.
TAACATCAAGGCAAGACAGCTGAAGGTGCTGAGGACATATGACTCGAAGAACTGAAGACAAACAGGATAGAAACATATCCTATCACAATAAAAGCCTTCAGAAGAAACAAATGCCCAATGTCTGTGGAAATGCTAAGGCTTTTATTTTGAAAAGCATAATGCTGCTACGTGTTCTGGGCATTCACCTGTCCCACACGGCGATACGAGCCCTGAAAATTTAAGTCAGAACGCAGTTTGGTGTTTTTCTTCAGTGAATTATCAGAAAACAGATTCAGTCTTTAGACTGCTAAATGTCTAAATGTGTTTCTCAAAGCTCCAACGCTGTGAGGGGAAAAACAACACGATTGAAAAAGCACCAGATTTGGACTGGGCCCTGCATACTTGGAGGTCTGCTAGTCTGAAAATATTCACAGTATGAATATAACAAAAAGAACAAACAGCTGACTGTGAGCGGGTCAGGTGGGATCTCTCCTTCTGAACCCGCTGCAGTAACTGTGTGCAGGTTCTGATGTCTCTCAGCCCAAACTGGACTCAGCTTTTCTCCGTACCCAACGGAGGACCTCTGCTCCTTCCCCGAGCGCTCGCTCGCCGCTGCGCAGACCAGGCGTCTCAGAAGGCCTTCAAAGAGCGCGATCACGGGTAATAGATAGTCGATGCGAGCGTCGGGCTGGAGAATTGCTCGACTTGTGATGCCAGGCTACACAACTCATGCCAGTTTGTCTGTGAGCACCTTAGCAGGGCACAAAGCGTTTAATATTGAGCAATGGAAAGTCAATCGGTGCTCTTCAGAGAGCTGTGCAGTGTAGCTTCAAGTGTTTTTTATGTAAGGGTGTGTGTGTGTGTGCCGCCTTCACACTGCGGTAGCCCGAGGGGCGAAGCAGATCCAAAGTAATGGGAATACATTAGAGAGCAATTCATGCAGTGTAAAAAGAGGAAAAACAAAACCAAAGAGCTGCTGGAGACAAGTGGAGTTGTTGGAGCTTCTCGACGATACAGGCTGATATCAAGCTCCTGGCACCAACTTTCCTCTGAATATTTAATAGGACAGTGGTGGGTATGCTGGTGCATCCTTGCAAAAATACAAAAAACGTGGGTAAAATGCTAAATCCTGTCGGAGAGCAGCCTAATAACGCATTCAACGCTCGCAGAACAGCCTCTCAGCACCGTCATGAGCTTCACCGTTCAGCCTTCAGAGGCCTCAGCGAGCAGCTCGCGGACAGAAGAGATGCACGACTGCAACACGCAGCGGGCTCTGCTCGAGCCTCTGATCTGTGATCAATAACAGCAGCAGAAATAACGCGAGCGTCACCGCAGACTCACCTGGTTGGCTGCCGTCACGCAAAGGCAGTAACCACGTCTGTGCGATGGGCCGCGGTCGTCATTTCTTGACCCAGTTTCATACGTGCGAAAGTTAGAGTTGTGTTTACTCCATGACGGTGCGATGAAAGACTTTAAATAAAGATTTAAGTCTAGTCAGATTTATTCTTCTTTTATGACCCAGAAAACGCCACGAGGAACATCCGTGATACAACACTGAGGCTGTGTGTGTGTGTGTGTGTGTCCATACCTTTCCTGCCTGGGTACACAGTGGGGTAGTACTCGTAGTAGAGGTCCGGCTGATCCAGGTTGCCAAAGGGTTCAAACTCCAGCTCGGCATTTTGGAAAAGGCCCAGCTTGGTGAGCAGAGCAAGCCGCACAAACCAGAGCTGCAACACACACACACACGCAGTTGGTAAACTACATTACCCACAGACCCACACTGTGACATTCAGCTGTCCTGCTATGCAGATGAAACCACTCTCCTGAGTTAAACTACAGGCACGACTTTGAGACATAATGTCCTCGATGATTATCCACAGTTTCTTCTGCACAGCTGTCACAATGTGTAAGTTGAGGCTTTTACTGTGAAAGGCTCACTAAGAACCTTTTGCATGGGTATGGCACAAATATGAATGTATGAATACATACAGCATTTTACTTCATCAACAAATCAGTGCTTCCACCTCAGGTCTGAGTGGAGGCTGCTGTTCCACATCTGGAGGGCACTGTATTCTCTCAGCTGCTGGACAGAAGCCAGGGCTCACGCTGCACCCTGAGCCTCTGGAGCTGGAAGATGGACCGCCTCGCCACGGAAAGATCCAGAAGGTCGCAAGCGGCATGTGTAACCCCTGCAGACACGCTGCTGCGTATCGACCCGGCTGAGGCGGCGTGATGGAGTTTGTACGGTGGCATGAGGTCAACTGTGTTCAGAACTTCAAGAAGACTTCAGGAAGGACCAGCGGCCTCGGGACGAAGCCAGCGACCTTTGTGGCCATTTTTATTCAGGGAGTCTTAAAAGCTTTGTTTTAAAAAGACAGTTCTCCCACAGTGTGCACTCTTCCTGTGGTTCTAGTTCTGTGTCAGACCATTTCAGTGTGAATCAAACACTGAACTTTATTACATATTTTGGAAATGAAAAAACCCTCAAACATGTGAAAAGCGCCTGAACCTTTTGCTCTCAGCGTTGACGGTCACGTGTGTTTATTACAACCTACAGCACATTTAAACAGGACTGCTGTCCACTCAACTTGAGGAGCTTTGCATGATTCACAGTTCAAAATAAGCCTTCTGTCTTATACTGTGCCTTGGTGTAGGCAACAGGTCAAAGAGGTCATTGTAGCCCCGCCCCTTTGAAGACGATTGGCTATAGGAGGTTTGAACATAAAGGTGGGTGGGACTATTCCCTCTTTACGACATCACACAGATCTATGAATGGTAAAACTTCACAGACTTTACTGCCATGTTTCTAACATGTGCACATCCATGCAACACAACATGTGAGAAACCCCTGGAACACGAGGACTCCCACTCCTGGACAAAAGTGAGCCGGGATGTTTGAGAACATAAAACTAACTGTGATATGTGGCATGAGGCAGCGACACGGCTAATTAATTCACAGAGCCGAGCACAGGGGTGGCCTCTTAATGAGCTCGCGCAGCCATCCATCTTCTGGATGGAGCTCCACAAACACACGGGGAAAATATGGCAGTAAAACGTATGAGATGAGGGCAAAGCAAACAACAAAAGTATCTCAGACTTCTGCCTGATGCAGACTCGACAGACTCGACATCTGTCAGCGAACACGGGGTTCATGCTACCGGGAGCCAGCGAGGCGTCTTACCTGCAGCGAGTCGGTGGTGTGGGAGGTCGGCTGGCCGGCTTTGCCGTATCCCTGACCGTGAGCCGTCAGCATCCGGGCCGTCAGATCCACCGCGGCACGCCAGTTCTTACTGCTCTGGAGAGGTGACGAGACACGAGGCGTCAGAAATAAGTCAGAATAACTGTTACACAAAAAAACAGAGAGAGGAAGCTGAGGGAGGGGAACCGACATCAGACAGAATATAATGCAGCTCAGAACAAAGAAGGTTCTGGAAGGACCGGCCGGCTCGAGAGGATTCGATGACCTTTTTTACTCAGAGACTGTTGGAGACTTTGTTTTAAAGGCACAGTTCACCAAACGTGCTTGTTCCCTCTAAAAGTGCCACTTAGATTGTTTCAGTGTCAGCTGTAGATGCATCCACCCTGTCAACTACAGCTGCTCATGACGACCGTCTCCAGGAAGGACCGAGCAGCAGGAGGAGCATCAGCTGATGCAGCTCCCGAGTCTCACCGAGCATCAACCCTTTCTGGCCTGATGAAGATGACAGGAAGTACCTAAATACCTAAACATAACTCTACCTGCGTTACTGAGCAGCAGGACGACTCATGACTGCACCTCTGAATTCATGTGACATGACAAAGACCTTAAAGGTCAAAGGTTAAATCAGCTCATCTCCAGAAGACGCGGGTGGATGTTTTCCATCCTGCAGCAGAGACACTGAAACACTGCAGGAGTCACCCTGAGCTGATCCTGCTGTGCCTTTAACACCGCAGAGTGAAAGTGACCACATGAACTCAGGTGTGTGTGTGTGTGTGTGTGTGTGTGTGTGTGTGTGTGTGTGTGGTCATTAAGGCCGAGATCACGAGTGCACACATGCCCAGATATCAGCATCTGCTTCCACAGGAGGAGGTACAATAGGTAAGAGGGTGTGCCGGGAGGGGGGGGTGCAGAGCCAACCCATCAACACGCATGACAAGGTCGGCTCGCCGATTGGGTCCTAAGTGCTGCGCCATTCATCACAGCCGGCGAGCTAATTAGGAGAGAGAGGCAGAGAGAGGGCTGCTCTCTTTATCACAGCCTTCATCACCACTTCCCTTCTCCTCCTCGCCTCCTTCCCTTTCATCTGACTCTCACTCCTGCCTGCCCTCCTCCTCCTCCCTTCACTGTTTCCTCCTGTCCTCTCCTTCCTGCGCTGTGCCAGTCGCTGCGCTGCCTCTGAATCTTCATTAGGGCGGGAAATGAAGCTGAAAACGAGGAGGCAGCCTGGATGGCCAAAAGCAGCTGCAGTCAGTCACACACACACACACACACACACTTCCTGCAGCATGCTACAGCACGCCGCTCACCGCCACGGGGTGCGAGAGGAAGACAGGTGTCTGCGTGAGGAGGGGAAGAGACAGCAGGAAGTAAATGACCTTTAGTGTGGCCCCACATATTGGAGGGGTTTGTTTTTCAACGTTTTCTTCACTATGGCACATGAAAATCCAAACCCTGAACCTGCAGTTCCTCTACCGTCCAGCTGGGGCGCCAGCAGTGAGTCAGCCCCGTAGACTCCCCTGTTAAATCTTTACAGCCTGATACACAAACTGGTTGGTCTCTATAGAGAATTCACTCCTTTGTAACAGCTGTTTACATCGTATTAGGCTTAAAGTTTGGATTATTAGGGGCGTGGTCTTACTTATCTGACCAATAGCATGGCTGGTGTGGGGTTCATCGTGCTAACAGAGGTGTGAGCTCCTGTTTGTGTTAAATCCCAGCTGACAGCCCTGTTTTGGATGTTTGGTTTAACAGATAAATAAATGTTTTTGTGGCTCTTTTAAGCTAAATTCTGGTGATATTCTGCTGCGTGCAGGTCTTTCTGGGCCAGAAGGAGAGGAAGGAGCAAAAATGCAGAAACATGCGTCACAATACGGAGCCCCGCAGGGGACATGGGAGAAAAAAAAATTAAGACGGACTTTTGCGAGATCTCGCAAAAGTAACTCGGGATCTCGCAAAACTATTGCGGGATCTCGCAAAACAAACTCGGGATCTCGCAAAACTATTGCGAGATCCCGCAAAACAAACTCGGGATCTCGCAAAAGTTTTGCGAGATCTCGCAATAGTAACTCGGGATCTCGCAAAACTTTTGCGAGATCCCGCAAAAGTTGAATTCCAACAATGGCGGCAGCTACTTAGTCGTAATATTACTCTTTCTGGGTCACAAAATAAACTTTTAAGATATTTTGAGGCGTGAATGTAGCTGTGTAAATGTCAAATATCTGCGCGGTTTACAAGACATCACATATTTGCAAAAGTGCTCCGACGTTTTTCGGAGATCTGACACCCACCATCTCGAAGCTAACGGGAGGTCGAGACCTACTACAGCCGGGAGAAACACCGCTCTCCCGGCACGTCGTGCCTCGACCTCCCGGTCGGCCTCGACCTAGCGGCCTCCGAATGCGGCTAAAACTTTTGCGAGATCTCGCAAAACGTTTGCGAGATCCCGAGTTACTTTTGCGAGATCTCGCAAAACTTTTGCGAGATCCCGAGTTTCTTTTGCGAGATCTCGCAAAAGTCCGTCTTAATTTTTTTTTTCTCCCATGTCCCCTGCGGGGCTCCGTATCACAAGGAGCCAAACTTCAGGATTTACATAACTATAACTTCACGCTCAGACACTGTCACCAGCCCGAACGCTGTAGCGAAGCCTTGATGAGAGAGCGAGCAGGTCGTGGGATTCGAGTGGGAAGGTCGCGGGGTCGGATCACAGCAAACGTCGGTCTGACCCCGCCGATGGAGGAAAGACCAATCACACACTGGACGGTGTGTGATTGGTCACCTGAGTGACGTGTGACGTCCCGCCTGCACGGTGGGTGTGACACAGGCGTCTACTGCCTCACCTCTGGAGCCTCGAGTGGACGTCAGAGGAACTGCAGCTTGATTTGGCACATTTAAACGTCCTTACAGCAGAAATCAAAGCAAAGGGGATGAAGGACAGAACGTTTAAGAGGCTGAGCTCTGGTGTCAGTTTGCATCAGCACTGATGAGGCCATCTCTGCACATCGAGGCTTCAAAAATAACATAAAAACACTTTTATTAACTCTAATTATGAATGATTCTGACTTGAGCAGCATTACAATGCTTCACCCAAACTCCCACTTACTCACACCCCCCTCACACACACTCATAATTAGTCTCGTCGTGAGTTTAAAAGGGGTGAGGCTCCTTAATTGCGTTGAAGATCGGAAGTTCAGTGCGCCTATCCTTTAGTGAGTTTAAAAAAATCCAGCATAACAAAGCCTGATGAACAAACGAACGCCCACTCGTTCTCTCGCAAGACCCAAAAGCCTCCAGGCGAGGCAGACATAAAAAGGCTTCCTCGCACCGGCTTTGCTTAACGCAGGGAGCTGCAGCACTGCTTCAATTAAGCCCCTGCATGTCGGATTACACAGAGGGTGTGGGAAATAAAAAACACATTCGTGATATGCTAAAAGAGAAAAAGGTGCTTTGATGCCTGTGTAGCTGGTCTGCAGACACTCGAACCAGGGGACGCTTTCCGCCCTCGAGCTGAAGGACGTCGAGTTTGGTTACTCAGCTTCACGCAGCAGTCATTTTGTCTCTTCACAGAGACGCGGCGGGATGCAGCAATCTCCGGCCGACGCTCCCCGAGACGCTCCTGTGGGTCAAATCAGCCGCTGATGGACGAACGCGCTGCCGGATGGTGTTTGAAGGTTTAGTTGTTACCCCGGCGATGCTGCAGAAGCATTCGAGAGCTCTGCATCAGGTCTGAGGCACAAGCAGCGACAGAAAGCACACGGCCATCCCAGAACGCCGCTGACGACCTGACAGGCCTCACGGCTGGCAAAGTGTCAAGCTGCAGTGTCATTAATCAATCTTCCACACACAGTCTTCATAGATGAAAATCAACCCGAATACTGGAAACACTGATCTGTTTCTTTAGCTCGCAGCGACAGGCATGCGAGCAGTGCAGGTATAAGCTGTGAGCACGTCACACTTTAGTAAAGCTGCTCATGTACTCAGTCTCACAGCCGGGCACAGAAAACTAAACACAACACACAGAACCGACTGTAAATGTAAGGTAGAGACCCCAACAATCATATGAGCCCCTCTAAACAAGCACTTCGGCGACAGTGGGAAGGAACCCTCCCTTTTAACAGGAAGAAACCTCCATCACAGTCCTCCCTATGGTGGCCCTGTAGTGCCAATCCCAAATCACGGATGGAGGTGGCAGAGGAAGTCGGAGCAAAGCTTTAAACCCAGCGAGCTGCAGATATTGACCCTCTCATCAGCGTTTAGACACGTGATGTAACGGGCCAGTCGTATTTAGGAATGACCCAAATATCCCTCCCACCGCCCTGCCATGCTGAACGTCACTGTTTTACTACATTTATAAAACATTTCTATTCTGTTTATTTTGCCTTATCGAGCTTATTGATCTATTTCACTTTACAGAGACACTTTTCACCCCCCAGGGTGAGACATACCTGTGCTGTAACATCCTGAGGCGTGGCAAAGAGAAGAACCAGAGGAAAACACCTGAACTGGGATTTCAGACATTATGGGACGGAGTCCCCGACTTTGTCTCCTCCTGTTCTGACAAACTGGAGGAGAACCAGCAAAGAGAGACACGAGAGGACTTCAACTAAAGCTAAGGGAGGTACTGACATCGTTTTTGCTTCCAGGAGCTGCACTGACTGAGCAGGAAAGACTCCCAGCATAGTTAAACCTCTGCCATGTTGATGTGGTCAGTGCAGGAGCAGAGGGGGGCTGGGGGGGCTTTGGTGTTAATGAAATGAACCACAGGTGGACAGTGAGACTACCGCAAAACAGGAATGTTTCACAGGCGAAGGACACTGGAAATTTTCCCTCCTCATCTTTTCTGTTTTTCACTAGTTTTGCACTTGGCTCGGCGTCGCTGCAGGAAGCATGAGGGGACAGACAGACGGACGTACACACCACCACAGGCCAGCCAGCAGCACCCTGACTGCCATTAGGTGTCAGGATGAAATCCCTGGACAGTGTCGGACCCTACACTGGTGCAGCGCCCACCTCACGCTCGCCTGAACTAAATCCAATAGAAATCCTCGGGGACGTTTCTGTCCACCAGGTTGGACCCGACCGACTGTTGTCTCACGAAGGCCACGCCCCGATGTTGGCGGGCACGCGTGAGGTGAGAGTGTGCACAAGGAGGAACCCAGGACCGCTGCACCAGTGCAGGCTCTGACACTGCAGGTGGGGGCCTCTGTGGGTCGGTAATTTCCATCAAACGATGCATCTTTGTTTCACTCCCGGCACATTAGTCCATATCAGCACATCTATATTCTTAATTTAATCGTATTAGCCATGAAACTGTAGTGTTAGTAAAATACTGTATTAGTGTTTAAACACAAAGAAGCAGCTGCATCTCTAAGTCAAAGATTTAAAAAGCAGAGCTGCTCTGAAAGCAGCACGAGAACATGACCCTGAGCGGGTGACCAGCCAAACTTCGATGCTTCTGATTGGCTGGCAAACCTCGCTGCACTTTGATGTAACTTTGGCAACACGTAACCGACTAAGCTCAGCTAACAGTACGGTTTACAGGTGAGAGTCGGCCTAGCGCGCGGCTCTGTCTCCTCTGCAGAGCTGATGAAGGGCTGAGGCTGGATAATCTATGAGCTCGGCTGGCTCTCCTCTTCTTCACGGTGACCTCCGTCTCCTCTCTCGTCCCCGCTGTGGTCAGCAGAGAGTTAGACTCCAGCTCAGCACCACCCCGGGCTGCTCCTCATCCGTCTCCCTCATTAGCATCGCCGCCCCCGCCCCTCCCCCATCTCCTTCATCTCTGTCTCCTACTTCCTTCCCTCCGTGCATCCCACCGGAGACTCTAACCTCGCTCCCCTCCCTCACTATGAAGCTGCCTGGGCCCACGGCCAGCGTGTGTGTGTGCGTGTGTGTGTGTGCGTGTGCGTGTGTGTGTGTGTGTGTTAAACCCACCTTGGCGGGTCAGACAGACACACCCCTATAATCACTGCAGCGACCCGGCAGCTGCAGCCGGCTTTGATATCATTGCTCTAACCTTTACTTGTCATTATCATAACCTTTCTACGTAGCTGTCATTTCCTCCGTCGTTACACCTCCGCGCCGCCGAGCTCGCAGTAATGCACTGTCAGCTTCTGCGGTGCTGAAGGGCACGTTTAAGCCTTCCTGCCAGTTGTTTTCACCTTGCTGTGTTTATGTAGGCTGCAGCCGTACGCTCACACCTGTTGTGAAAGTGCAGCTTAGCTCACCAGGCTGCCAACATGGAGGACGACACCAGGTTATTACAACCGCTGCTGATCGGACCGCCTCACGCCAATCAGCCGCAACATGAAAAGCACTCGTGTGACGTTGTCTAGGTCAGCCTAGACCGTCACCTGGCGTTGGTCACGGGGACGGTGCTGCACCGAAATCTCAGCCATGGTAAACCTCAGATTGCCATGGTAACCTGTAGTCTGCATGGAAGACGCAAACCTGTCTGCAGAAGGTCGCCAACTACTCACAGAACAGTAGTCCACTTTGTCCCAGCTTTCTCGCCTCATCCTCAACCAATCAGACAGCTGATTCTGCCAGAGGCGTCTTCCTGTTAAAGTTCTTTCTTCTCACTCTCACCAAGGTCAGGGGTCATCTGATGGTTGGGGTGTCTCAATATTACTGTAGGGCCTTTATGTTAGAATAACTGTTACTGTTGTTGTAAGTTAAGTTCACCTTCAAAGTAAAAGTCGCATCTTTATAAAGGGGAACTTTTACTTTGAAGGCAGACGCTGCCAGTTGCGAGCAGCTGGTAGTGTCTAAATCTTCCACGCACACTACGAGCAACCACAGCCATCATGCAGGGATCAAATCAATCACAAAGAGGTTGTCGGTGCAGCAGCAACCTCTCGCCAACCAGTTGCTACTGAAAACCAGCGCAGTCTAAGCTTGGCCACACAGCTGATTATCATTAAGTCTTATTTATAAAAACAGACTTAAAATGATGATATCAGTTCACTTCACTAAATTTAATTAGAGATGGTCCTACGACTAATTTCTTAATCGACTAAATGAAGGAAAAAGAACAATGAGACTAACAGACTCATTTAAAACTGACAAACTCTCAGATATTAAGTGAAATTTAACAACCGTTTAATGGAAAATGTCAGAAACTAAGAACAAAGTCGTGTATTATGAACGATGCACACTGGTCAAAAATTCATGATGGCCACCTTAATAAAGGTTCAAATCTAAAACAACAAAATAATAAAACATTCAGCTGTTTTCTTCCGCTTATCTGAAGTCGAGCTGGGGGAACGCCCGGGAGCCGACAGCCTTAGTCGTCTCCTTTCCATGTGGAGGAGCAGCGGATCTCCCCTGAACGCCTCCATAACGACTGAACTCCTCACCGTATCGCACGGCAGAGTGCGTCCACCTCTTTTCCAACGCTCTCACGTATCTGCGATCTGATTGTAATACTGTTCACAAACACATGAGGCGCAGTCTCAACAACGCTGCTCCATCTGGTGGCAGGAGGCTGCGTAACACTTCACCGGCACTGGTCATCCATTAAAATTTTAACAATGAGATTAAACGACTCGCTATTCTGGTACCGACGAGCGACAACAGCGACGATTAGTCAGCTAGTCCTGGATTTTTTTCCCCCTCGCACCCGAAGCTGAAGTATTTTTGCGTGATCTTTACTGCGATGCTCTTTTTATGTTTTTATGTTTAATAAAAATGAAAAAAAAGTCTGTCGTTTCTCCTCCACATGAACAGAAATCAGACGTGATCAGGGAAAAAAGCACGTTTGATTATTTTTACTTTTCGATTCCCCGCTGTGCAGATAACTGAAGAGTAGTAACTGTAATCAGATTACTGAATAACAGCACAGTGGTGTGTGCCAGCAGCTCTGATGTCCTCGTTCATCAGCTGAGAGCAGAGAGGCCGACGCCAAGAGTCAGAGAGAGAGAGGAAGTGCAGACTCGCGACCCTCCAGTGAGTGTGTTCAGTGTGTGTTTGTGTCCTCGCTGCACATGTGTGTGTGCATGAACAGTGGCAGTGGGTGCAGTCACACTCTGGCTCTGCAGCATGACTCATTTTGCCAGCTCATAGCGGCCTCTGCATCACACAGGACGCCGCACGGCAGGATAAAGCTCAGCGACGAGTGTCAACCGAGCAAAAGGCTTCACACACACACGCGCAAACACACACACACACACACACACACACGCGCAAACACACACACACACACACACCATCCATCCTCTGTTTCTACGTGACTGATCAGCTGTCTTTAAAGGCATCACTCTTCAGCAGGCTGCACCTTTAATGGCCTAAAGCTTTCTGACATTTGCACTTCCCTAAGTGTGCACGTGTGTGTGTGTGTGTGTGTGCGTGTGTATGCCTGCGTGCATTCACATCCTCTCGTTTTCTGAATCTTAACCTCCCCTCCCAGCTCAGCGAGCTACATCGCCTACGACAGCTTTGATCTACGAGTTTGTTTGATCTTGGAAGTTTGAAAATTTCATAATTTATTGGTAAGTAAATCATCTGAATGCGAGTAGATGGTCGTAGATGGAGGAGGCAGATGGTGTCGGATCCATTCATCAGCCGGAGTGACTCAGTGCTCCATTATTATGTCAGCAACGCCACACAAGCTCCTTATTAAGCAGGATGTAGCGAGCAGAGATGTCGTCCTTCAGCCGGAGGCCGCGGGTTCAAGTCCGTGTTGGAAATCATCTGCCTCACAGAACAAAAGCAAGACGCCGAATCCGAGGCGGCAGCAGAAGGAAAGAAAGCCGCCTTGTAGCTCGCACTGACCTTTGAACTCCCTGAGAAAAAAAAGAGGCGAGTGAAAAGAGAAGATCCTTTAAGGCGCTCAAGTATCACATTATGTGGGATTTCCAGGTCTGTGGCACCGAGCCGTGCTGATGTGGAGGAGAAGAATATAAGAGTGAGACGCGTCACAGCGTCTGCACATTCAGCAAAGAGAAGATCTGAAGCTCTTCTGTGTCAGGCAGCTCCACTGAGGACACCACTGCATGACTTCTGACACATCCAGTGTTGCTCAAGCACTTCTGAGAACAACGAAACTTCACCGGCATCTCCTGCAAAAACACAGAGAGCCAGACCTCTGCAACCATCTCCTCCAGCTCCTCTGGGAGGCTTTCCCAGAGCCTCCACCTGTCCAATCATGCAGCCTCTGCAGCCTTGCACAGGACACACCTCCTCAGACTCAAATCCTCAGGTCAACTCAGAGCTCCGACATCGTTCAGCTCATTTCTGCTGCGTCTATCCTGGAGCTTGTTTTTTGGTCTCTGCCCACAGCTTGTGGTCACGGATCGACCAGCAGCTTTGTCTTCTGCACAACAGACCAGTACAGCGTCCGCATCACTGTCGAGCAGCCCGGTTCAGACTGGGCACTCTGCCCTCTTCCAGGTTTGAGCTTTGAGGTGCCGACTGAACTGCAAACCGCCCCAATGAAAGCTGGGGGTCGTCGCTCTAAAGGCCTTTACTCCGAGCAAACGGCACGAAACCGCACATTAACAGGTCATACAATAACGGTGCACGCTGAGCTACAAGCACACTTATTCCCAAATGCAGTAGTCTCATCTGAAGGTCACATGAGCTTTGAGGTCTGCAGCGATTGACTCTCCAGAAAGTCGGTGACCTCTGAGCACAGGTGAGCTGAGCCATTCTTTCATGAATGTTTCTAGTCTTATGTAAACGGTAAACGGACTGCTTCATATTCAACACTTGCCTCATTCACACTTCTAGGCTCGTTCTATGGATTATATATGTTATCTACGTGCCCTGGATGGCTGTGTGAAAACCCCGTATGATGACAACTTCCAACCCAGAACAGGGACCGCAGGGACCCGTCCTGGACCCAGGTCTGCTGTAGCTCCAGGTCTCAGCCAATGGGCTCTGATCAGAACAGCCAGGAGGAGGAGTCACAGGGATCCCGAAGCGCTCCACGTGCAGGAGCAGCTTTGGAGCTTTCAGTCTTTCACATAATGATATAACTGTTCAATAAACAAGGTTGTTGTTTTACAGACATTGTTATCAGCTCGCCTCCAATAATCTAAGATCCAAACACAGCAGGAGGGCAGCGCGAGCAGCGACCTCCAGGAAAACGAAGGCCATCTGTGACATCAGGGCGGCTGCATCCATCTTTCATACGCTCTGTGGGTAAAAGTTGTGAGTCCAGGCGAAGCCTGCTTTGATGCTCGCTCTCTCTGCTCGTCATTCATCGGCGAGCCCGCATCACCTTCCTGCCTCGCCGTCTCTCCTGCTCCGGGGAGCCACCCACACCAATCAGCAGACAGCGTATGATCCTCACACACTCACCTACGCCATATACTGCAGCTGACTGCAGGCTGAAAGCACCATATCGAGAGTGTGTGTGTGTGTGTGTGTGTGTGTGTGTGTGTGTGTGTGTGTGTGTGTGTACACCAAGTCCAGAAGGCCCTTGAAATATGCACAGCAGTCCTATGCATAATACATGGGCACAGCAGGAAGAGAGAACTTGTGAGCCGAGTGGATCTCCACCTCTCCATCTCTCCACTCCACCTCTCCTCCTCCTCCTCTCTCCATCACTGCTGCTGCTGCTGCTGTGCATATGTTTTAAATAACAAGCGTCTCTCAGGGTCGTTTGTGGGTCAGAAATGATGATGGAGGGAACGCACAAGGGCTGCAGAGGTAGACGAGAGATGGATGGTGGCAGCAGCGGAGGGAATGAGGTGAGACTGCACGGTCACAAAGACACACACACGCATTTTTATGCTTGGCAGGAGAAGAAACAGGATATGAAGAGAAGGGAGGCGAATGATTCACTGTTTTCAGTCAGCTGAGACCGAAAGCAGCCAGCGGCTTCAGCAGAAACGCCGACTGTCAGGAGGTCAGACAGGCTGCAGCCGCCGCGGGACGCCGAGCGCCGCTTTACTCGTTTACCTCCAGAAAGCTCCTGCAGGACAGCACGAGCTCTCAGAGCCTTGCAGCCGCCGCCGAGGAGCCTGGTGCAAGAATTACAAATGCACAGAGTGACCTGTTTTCTAGACCAGCGTTTACAGTCCATCCGCAAAAGCTGCCTGAGCCCTTCTGGTTACAATCAGAGCTGCAGATATGCTTTCAAACAACTCCATGAATTCAACTTAAAACGCACACTGTTCAAATTATGCACAACAACAACAGTAAAACCATCTCCTGCTCTTCAAATCTGCCTCTCCAGTGTCACCTGACCCAAGAAAGGTCACCTTCCTGTTCTCTGGGACGATTTCTATGATGTGCCTCTGTGGTGTTCATGGACCCGTGTGTGCACAACACCACTGTTTATGTGATCAGGCAGGTAAACACGAGTGGCCCACCTGAGTCTGTGATCACCATGTGGGTGACTTTCTTTGGGTGGAGCCAAAGGGTGTAAGACTGTGTTTTTTCTCTCTTCATGGACACGAGTAATCACTTTGCACGTCACCGTGGAAACCAAGACAACAAAAAACTTTTATTTTAAAGTGAATCAGGATCTTTTCCTAAACTCAGCCACGCTGAAAGTCTGCCACGTGTATGACTTCAAGCGAAATGATTGGCTGCTCCACCCACTCCTCCAACCTGCTGGTTTGACCTTTTTCACCGTTTCAAACAGGAAACTATTAACTTTGTGTACAATGAAAAGAATCAGCACAAATCAGAGCAACGAAATCCTGTCCAGAAACCAAAATCAGCAGATTTCTCAGGTTAGTGCAGAGTTAAAGACGACACCGCGCAGGTGGAGGAGAACGCCAGCTCCACGCACACGTGAACGTCGAGCGATGCTCTGCTCACAAACTAAAGGGACTCACAATGAGCTGTTTGAGGCCGTTGAAGGACTGATCCACGGAGTTGGCTGTGAGGACCTGACGCTTCGCGGCCGCCGCCTCTCCCAGGAAACGGAGCATGAGGTCCTTGACGGCGTCGCCCTGTTTTTAAAAACACAGAAATTCAACATCATCCAAAAGCAACAAGACAGAAACGTCCTCGCAGTCACCTGAACACGAGCATGGTGGGTTTACTGCTGAGCGGTCAGAGTTTCTACCTGCAGGTTGTCAAACTTGAGTCCTGGCATGGTCAGTCTGCTGCTCTCCAAGTAGGCGGGGCCATACTGCTGCGTTGCCACGGAGATTAGCACCTTCCTGGTCTCCTCGCACGGCAGCCAGGCATCGTGGCGCCTGTCCGCCTCGTTCAGGCTCAGCGCCGTCGCGAACGGGTCGTCGCTGCCTGAAAACAGCTGGTTGAAGGGCTGTGGTGGGGCAGCTGGAGCTGAGGTGGGGGCGGAGCCTGGAGCTGAGGCTGTTTGAGGTGTGGGTGGCTGGAGCTTGGGGGATGGTTCAGCAGGGGCGAACGCTGAGCTCGGCGTGGGAGCGCCAGAGTCCAGGGTCCCTCCGGGGGTGGAGATGGAGGAGGAGGTGGAGGAGAGCTGGCGCTCGGGTGCGTGGGCGGAGCCTGGAGGGATCTCCGCATTGGGGTTGGACACGGAGATGAAGGAAGAGGGGGCGGTAAAGGAGTCGAAGAAGTCGGACGCCGGGTTGGTCTGTCCATTATCTGTGAAGAACTTGCTGAGGCTCGGGCTGGGCTGGCACACAAGCGGCCCTCCCATCTTATTGGGCGTCACGACGTCTTCGCCGCCGCCCATGCTGAAGCTGGGCGACTTGATGAGGGTGGGCTGGAAGCCGTCGGGCACTAGAGACTTGGGCTGGGTGCCCTGGCTGAATATGGTGCACACGGGGACAGGCTCGTCCTTCGGTTTGGTCGCTCTGGCGATCTCCGGTGCCGCTTCCTCGCTGCGACTGTCAGACGGACTCTTCACCTCACCCGGGGAAACGGCGCTGGTCGCCAGCTCCTCTGGTTTTTCCTGCAAGCCTCCTTCCTCCTGCTCCTCCACCGAAACTTTAATCTCAGTCGTATTCTGTCTGATCTCGCTCTGCTCCTCTTGGTTTCCCTCCGCTACGTTCTCCTCCTCCTCACCTCCATCCAGGAGAGAATCGATGGGCACCACGTCATCCTCCTCGCTGTTATTGGGCGAATCAGAAATCATGACGCTTTCCATCATCTGGTCGTTGAGCTTGTCCATGAGGCTCTCTGAGGGTGTGGCACTGCTGTCGTCCTGTGGTGTGGCAAAGTCCCGACCTAGATCGATGCTGTCCTCCTGGGGCAAACCGCCGTCTGTGGGTGGAGTCTGACCTATGGTCGCCTCAGAAGGGGCCGGAGCTGAGACTTCCTGGTTTACATCCTCCACGGCGATGTCCAAGGTGACCGGCCGCTGGGCGTGAGCTTCCCCGCTGTCCATCTCACTGCTCTGCACACAGAAACACACAAACACATGAACCAACAAGTCCTCTCATTGTCGTGTGGCGTTCCCTAGAAGCAGAAACACTCATTTCCTGTCATTCTTTATTTTTTTCAAGTTTTATTACAGGTCTCTGCATCGCAGGACAGAAACATCAGGTGAAAGAGTTATGATGTGTAATTTATGCCTGTAGAGGAAAACTACAAGCTGGAAACAAGTAGAAAGATGTTTTTATGGTTAGTGACATCATCTCACTGTTGCTGTAACGTGAACTGTAAAACTAAACTTTTATAAAGTGTGACTGTCAAAACTGTGTAAAAGATAACAAAACAGAGATTCAGTCATTAAGACTCCAAATTTTTGTGACAACTTTAAACTTTCAAAGATGTTTAAAGAATACAGTGAGAGCTGGGACTGCAAAGCAGCCGTGCCAATGGCAGGAACACAAGTTCCACCCTCACTGCTTCCACAGGAATTAAGAGGATGAGACGCAGGGAAGCATTGCTAATCAAATGCATTTATTAACTGATCATCATCAGGGTGAGCACCTCTATAAAACGAGAAGTTGTGGCAGTTTGCAGGTCTGGAGCATTCAGATGTGTTCATGCAATGACACAATCTTCTCAGGAGTGGACGGCCCAGCAAATTCACCCCGACGATGCTCAGGGTACCAGAAAAAGCTGCATCTGAACAAAACACGAGACCTCTGGAACAAACGAGACCAAAGTGCAGCTCAGAGAGTTTTGCATGAACGAATGCTGCAAACCTCAACGACCTGAAGAAGAGCGGACCAAAGCGCGCCCACAGTGATGACACAGACCGATCACTGCAGGTGTTTATTTAATAGACCTCCAAAGAAACAGGCTGTAGTTACTGTGTCCTGATATTTTTACCATGACTGTAGGATCTGTAACCTCTGAGGGTGTCTGAGGCTACCTCGATTAAACCGTGGTTAAACATGTGGTTGCAGTGACCTCTGGGCCAGCGCAGCTTGGTTTCTGCCCGTCAGCTCTTTAAACAGCCTCCAGGAAGCCTCTGGTGTGGCTTATTTTGAATGTCAGACATCTAAAATCAACATGAATCCCACTTCCTGTAGTCTCATCGCTTCCTGTAACTGTAAACACAGCATGCTGTTTCTGTCAGCACTGAGCTGCAGCTCCAGAGCTGTTCGGCCTTTTATTCACGATTACACAGGAGCCGGTACTCGGATTACCGAGTCGGTAAAACCGGTTATTGGGTCGTTTCTGTCTGTCATGCTAGTGCTACTTTAGCCAGCTAGCTCAGCATAGCCAACCTAGCCGGGCTGCTAACTGTCACATGCCGCTAACAGTGTTTTCAAACGGCGCAGAGCGTCTTCAGCTGCTCCGCTCCCGCTAACATCACCGCACAAAGAGCTGCAAACGAATAAAAGAGCAGGAAGAGAAGCAGGACGGACTGTTTACCTACCGTACTGCAACCTGACAGACGCGCCTGTAACACGCATGCGCCACACAGTACAGCTACTAGTACGGTGCGTCAGAGAGGACACGTTTCATGTTTACTATTCCGGATCTTCTTCTACGTTGTTTTTAAAGCGTAATGTGTCGTCACACGGCCGTCGTTGCGCATGCGTTTTAAATCGCGGAAGTGAGGCGCTGTGTTGTGTTTGGAGCAGAAAGGAGCGCAGAGGTGCTTTTTGAGCGAAGCTTTTCATTAAAAGAATCAAACCTCGCAGAGGACGGAGCGCAGATGGAGGACGACGCTCCCGTCATTTACGGGCTCGAGTTTCAGGTGCTGCTGCTTCACTGAGGCTCCATTCATTCCCGTCGAGCTGTCTGACAGCTGTCTCTGCGCTGTAATCCTGTATGTAATCCTTACTCTGTACTTCGTTACTCCGCAGGCTCGAGCTCTTACGGCGCAGACAGCTGAGACCGACGCTGTTCGCTTCCTCGTGGGCACGCAGTCACTCAAGTTTGACAACCAGGTGAGAAGCACCTGTCCACAGGTGACAGAGAGATCGGGATTAGGCAAAATCACGTAAATACTAAAAACAGGGAGGCGTGGAAACATCACAACAGAAACACTTCAGTAATTTTTAATATTCGTACAGTCCCAAAATATATGGTAGTGATGTACTGCCTCAGAGCCACAGAGCCTCCGTCATCATAGTGCGCCTTTGGAGCTGGGGTAATAAAAACACGGCAAACCTTTTCCAGCAGAGCTCCTTCCACACCGGGATTCCTGCTTTTCCAATGAAATAAACAGATGTGTTGCCATTCTTCCTCTGTGGTCACTGCACCCCTCTTTCTCCCATCTTTCCTTTATGGACTTCATTGAACACTTGTTGAAGTAATGAAGACTTTTGTATACTTGTGAGATTACACCTTTCTTCATTTCTGACTTATAATGATAATGGATTGGATTCATATAGCACTTTTCAAGGCACCCAAAGCGCTTTACAATGCCACTATTCATTCACTCTCACATTCACATACTGGTGGAGGCAGCTACTGCTGTAGCCACAGCTGCCCTGGGGCAGACTGACAGAGGCGAGGCTGCCATATCGCACCATCGGCCCCTCTGGCCAACACCAGTAGGCGGTAGGGTAAGGTGTCTTGCCCAAGGACACAGCGACCAGGACAGAGAGGATCGAACCGGCGACCTTCCAGTTGCAGATACGCTTCCCAACCCCCTGAGCCACGGTCGCCCCGATATATATTATAAGCCTTTATAAAGGCTTTATAAAGATAAACGGCTTCGCTGTAGTGGTTCTTTGAGTTTTAATATTTTGAGTATAGAAGTTTCTTAACTGAACAGCAGCCAGTATTAAAGGTTCCAGGCAGAAAACTCAGACAGTCTCCAAGAATAAAGACACAAACTGATGGAAAAAACTCGTAGAAATTAATTTTATTCATCACTGAATCACAGCTAAGATTTAAATTTCCTTTCACTTTGTGACTTTAACAGGTTTCCTGCTTACAATGGGCCTTTAAAGCTGATTACACACATAACCATGTAAATAAGGAGTGTGTTTATTTTAGTAAAAACAAAGAAATACACCTTTTAGCCCCTGAGTCATCTCAAGTCCAGACCCCAGCCACCTCCTCCCACTCATCCAGGGGAGCACCGAGGTGTCTGGGTCCGCCTCAGGGCTCCTCAGAGTAGGACATTTATGAAACGGCTCGCCCAGGAGACGTCCTGGTCTCAGTGTGGAGGAGCAGCGGCTCTGCTCCGAGCTCCTGAACTCCTCACCTGATCTCTAAGGGAGGGGCCAGCCGCCCTTCAGAGGAAGCTCCTTTTGCCTGCTTGTATCTGCAGTCTTGTTCCTTTGGTTCCTGCTCTGCTTCTGTCTCCTCCGTGAAGCCCCACCTTACCGTGCAGAGGTGTGTGTGTGTGTGTCCCAGTGTTGTCAGGGTGCTTTTGTCCCCTGTTAGGGTCTCCAGGACACCTGGAAACAATGCTTCTGAACTGTGTCTGTACATAAATATGAGTATTTAAACGTTCATGCAAATGAAGTTTAATGAGGTTTAATGCAGGGGTGTCCAACTCCAGACCTCAAGAGCTACTGTCCTGCAGCTCTTCAGCATGCCATCAAGGCTTGATAACAAGCCATTCATTTGATTCAGGTGTTTCGAAACAAGGATGCATCTGAAAGCTGCAGGACTGGAGGTGGACACCCCTGGTTTGATGTGTTTGAAAAGACTCAGCAGGTTTGGATGAATTTTCTGTGCCACGCTGACAAGATGCAGGAAATTAAAGTTCAGTGTTTCTACAGACCTCCAAACCAGGGGTCAAAGTTCAGATATGTAAAGTAATCAGGACCCTCAAGCCTCCATCAGTGTGTTAGCATCCTCAGAGACGCTGTGTTACAGGCAGCTGAAGGCTTTTATTAACATGGTTTATGAGTTTGTAACCATGCTATAGAGTCTATATTCACCTTCAAAGATATTGATGATTAATTATGTGTTCAATGGTTATATTTAGAATTAATATCAGCTCCTCTCCACACGGACTTCTGAACTGTTTCTGTGTGTGTGTGTGTGTGTGGTGCAGGAAGAATGAGAGCATGCATGCACATCTTGCAGAGGTCATTACGGAGACAGATGACAGAAACAGTTGGCTCTAAACGGGGGAGAAATAATTAGCTGTGTGAGAGCGAGGGAGAGATTTGTGCCTTGAATAAGCGAGCCTGTTTCCTGGCAGACGTCAGTGTGAAAACAGTCTGGCACCGAGCGCAGACGCGCTGCAGTCCAAGTCTTGTGTAGCGAGGCTAACGCGCAGCTCGTCGGGAACGGTGACAACGCGTCCCGGTCGATCTGCGGGATTTCTTATTGCGTGCCCGAGCGCCGTCCTCCTAAACCTGCTGCAGATTTCAGTCGTTTGTTCAGCAGGCTGTTTGCTTTAAAGGCCGACGGTGAGACGTGTCAGTCCCGATGACATCAGAGGACGGTCAGCTGATTCCAGCTTTACCTTCATACCGTGAACATGTTCCAGGCCCTCCAGCTACACACGGGGGGTGGGTCCAGATTTCTAATTATTTTTCGGGCATCATAACTTCACACATGCAGCAGATCTCCACGTGACATGAAACAAAACTGCGACCAGATCAGTTTTACAGCCACTCCAAGAGTCACAGTCAGACTAAAGCATCACTAAAATCTGGCGTGGCTTCATGAAAGATCAGCTGATTGTGGGGGAAAGACTGATTGGTGTAACCTTGAGTCGGTGATGGCTGCAGTCCTCCAGGTAAAATGCCCCCCCCCAACAAAATCAGACAAACTGCTGTGGAGCCAGGTCATCCAGGTGCACCATGTTTGGCCCACCTGCATTTTAAACTACGTGACCAAACTGTCCACATACTTGTGATGACGTGTTGAAGGACGCCCAGAGTGGCTGCTGACCCGTCTGCATTTGTGATCCTGCTGGTTTTACTGGTGTGTCGTGCTGCAGGGCTGCGGGTCCTGTTCTAAAGTCTAACCAGGCTGCTGGACTTTGTTTCCTGAGTTTCTGTGACTCTAACCCCCCACCCCGGATAGCCCCGCCCCTTGGGAGGGGGGGGGGTCATTGAATCGGGAGCGCGGTGGTCGTCAGCACCGGTTCGCTCAGTTTGCTTTGAACTCGCATGAAAAACATTTTTCCGATTGGCATTTGAGCCCCGACAGCTCGTGCTGCAGCCGTAAGCCCGCTGGCCTCTCCACCTCCCATTAAGCGTAATGCGGAGTGGAAATGTCTCCACTCGCCGAGCCCCTCTCAAATCCCTCAGAGACCAGTCGCTGCGGTGACAGATCGGAGGGCGCGCCGGCGTGGCATTTAAGGCCGCTAACGAGATAAAGCGCCCGAGCTTGGCACCTCTCGCCCGCTCGCTGCTCCTCCGCCCTGCTTACTGTCATCAGTGCGGCTAAAGAGCTTTACTGCAGGAGCCCGTGAAGCGGGGGCCACGAGCCAGACTCGTGCGTCCCTCACCCCCTGTATTTTACCAGCTCCTCCTCCTCCTCCTCCTCCTCTTCCTCCCTCCATTGGCACATAATTAAAAGCGCTGGGCCGGTTGCCCGAGCGGCTGAAGGCTGTGAGTCACTCTCCAGGCCTGGAAGAAGGAGGGATAAATCACCTGGGGGAGGAGGGCCGGGACTTCTCTCTCCTCTCACACCTAGGTTCATTGCGGGGGGGGCACCCTATTACCGGGCCCTCCAATTACCCTGTCCCGCCGGCCTGAATTTATTTGTACTGCTCCCCACCGCCATAAAATTATAACTTTGCCTAATAATTTTTTGCTCGTCGCAGTCCAACTCAAGGTTAATAGCCGCCGAGCTGACTTTGAGGAGGCTGAAGGATGCTGCCACTCCTCCTCCACCTCCTCACACCTCCTGCTTTCATCCTCTTGTTCAGCCTGTAAAAGTAGTGCAGGCGAGGGGAGTGGAAGTGCCGGGAAGGAGTTATTGTCCAGCGCAACCCCATTAACGATCCCCCGAGGTGCTGTAAGTGTCTTTCTTATGGGAGAAACCTCCATTAATTGTCTGATCAAACCTTGAGACCCTCACTTTTTTACTGCGGCGCGGGCCCTGAACCGCATTCAATCGAGGACCCTCTCAGAATAGATTTCCATCTAATGAAAGGAGCGCAGCGAGGAGGAGTTTCCATTAACTTCTCCTGGATAAAACTTTGGCTTGTTTGTTGAACTCGTGTGCTGTAAAACACTCAGCGGCGTTTTCAAGTGCGGTCCACCATTACTCCAGCTCACGGCGAAGGCACAGCGACTCGTGAGAGCCTCGCTGGGACGCCGAGTCGGCTGCACTTTTGAAGGACGTTAAACGCAAACTCTTTATGCAAGAATTCACTTCTCATTTCACGGTGAAAAGTGCAGAGTCAGCATCACGTTACACCCCAGAATCAGCTGGTTTCATATATGTACTTTAGCCGCTGCACATTTTACCTTCAAACTATCAATTGTTACATAATTACACACGTGGGTCCAAATTTGGTGTTTTTTAATAGTTTTTCCAGCATTTTTGGTCCATCGTAGCTCCATAAGTACAGGAGACGTCCACGTTACGCCTTCGCGGCTGAAAACATAAAGTCTGTTAAAGTTGGAGCCAAATCAGTTTTACATCCACTCTCAGAGATAAAAATTTCCTGTTGCTGATTCGGTCTGGGTCAGAATCATTTTCCTTAAATGCTTTCTGCTGATAAATGGAAAATGAAACAATATTTTCTTATTTGTTAAGAAGATTTTAAAGGCTTCATTTCATGTCTGTTTAAGTAAAGAGAGGCAGATCGGGAAACGGGCCAAAGCCTGTGAAATGAAGCTTTTGTAAGCAGAGCTCGGAGAAACTTTGTGAAGTTTCCTGAGGAAGCTCTGAGAGAGTTTACAGTTCAGGTGCTGAAGATGACGTCACCGGCCTCCTGCAACGTCCACAGTGTCCACGACTCATCAGTGGGTCGACAGTAGAAGCCGGGGTGGCATCTGGCTAAAGAAGAGAAGGATGACACGTGTCATCTTACTTAGCAGAGCTGTGTAAATACGAGCCAACGCCGCTGAGCCCTCATCGGTTGGCTTTCCTTCCCCGACGTCTCCAGCGTGAATCCAACAGCTCCTCTCAGAGTGTCTTAATCGCTGCTTTGAAGGCCAAATCGAGATGAAGATCTTCAGCCGTGTGAAGTTTACGGGGTAAAAAAAGAAAAAACTGAACCAAAGCGACGTCTGCCTTGAAATTACTTTTACTGTCACATTAAAATAAAAGAGGAACTTTCTTCTTCTTCATTCAGAGGAATCAGAGGAGCTTTGAACTGCAGTCGGTGTGAGTGGAGGGAGGTGCACCGGGTGTTTTTCAGCCTCATCCTCGGCACATCTCTGCTTTTCTTTCAGATCCACATCATTGACTTTGATGATGAGAATAACATCATTAATAAGAACGTCCTTCTGCACCAAGCTGGGGAGATATGGCACATCGGCGCCAGTCCTGCAGATAAGGCTGTGCTTACCACCTGCTATAACAAAAGTGAGTCCCACTGTTTCCTTCTGTCTGTGGCTCCATTCGCTGCCTCTTTATGTTCCTCTTTTTTCTGTGTGCATATATTACATCCTCCTCCTCTTTTTATTTCCACTTCTTATGTCTAATGACCCTGTGCAGCCGCTCTGTCCTCACAGGGCTAACGTCAGCAGCTGCGTTATAAATCAGACTCTGATAGAATCGATACTAATCTGTGAACACGACGAGCCACGTGAGTCTCGCTGTGGCAGGATGAAGGTCACGCAAACGTCTTGTGTGCAGATTGTACGAATTCTTTTTGTTGAACTTTATTTACAGAGAGTCTGCTCCCACGGGCGTGCCGGTAACCGAGCGGGTAAAATGAAAGGAGCCGAGCGGGCCTCGGCTCTTGTGACGGGGAATGCTGTTTTATTTAAAGGGTGCGAGTTTCCACTCTGACGCACATCTGTAAGAGTCTGGGAGACCGACTGCTGCAGATTCCCGTTCCTGCACAATGTAGCAGCTGCTCAGCAGGTCGCAGTTTTACTGCTCGCGTTTTCCAGGAGCGGCGACGCAGAAACCCGAGATCACCCAATCAGAATCTGTCACCACAGGACGCGCCATCTAATCTTCCTGAATAATCAATAATAAAGATGAATAATGTTTGAGTATTTTATCCATAACCTATAAGACTGAATGACTCGTTCACTTTATTGCATTTAGTAGAAGCTTATATGAGGAAAACGGCTGATAAACGAAGCATCTTTGGCGTGAATCAGAAAAATCTGTGCTCAGAAAGACAAAAACCTGAAGTAGAAAATGAATATTCTCCACAAACCCGACAACAAACGGAAGGAAGGATGTAGCAGACGTGTCAGTCAGCACGACACAGCGGGTGAAACCTACTGAGCCAGCTAACCATAAAGTGTCTGCTTTAAACTGAAAACAGGACGGACAAAGATGCCCTCAATAAAAGGTCGTACAGGCGTAAACCATCGCAGTGAGCGCTGCCGTCGCTCTAAAAGGCTTTTTTACACACTGAGCAAGTTAAACTACACAAAATTCAGAATTTTTCAGATTCAAATTTGTCGTTAGGTCTACGCACACGGAAAGCGAAAATGTACCATGAATAAACTGGAGTGGACGAGAATCAGTGGCGAGCTGATCCTGATGTTTCTGAACGACAAAAAGGAAGAAATGCAGATTCTGGTTCGTCTTCTCAGGAACGGGCACAGCAGGGAGGAGTCGCTGGTTCAATCCCAGAGTCGTGCATGCTTCAGGATGTCAGCAGGTCAGTCGGGAATCACTCCAGAGAGCCGGCTGACCCGTAGCCGTGTGTCTGAGGCCAAACAAGTTGCATGTTTCAGTCCCACTGAGCGTTTTGGAGTTGTGAGCGCACTTGTTGCCAAATGCAGTGCTCTAATTGGTCAGATCTGTTTATTCACATGCAAAAAATCAGAAAAACTGAACTTGAGCTGAAACAGTCGATGCCGTAAATTTGTCCTGAGACACGACGTCGTCGCTGTGAGTCCCCAAAATATTTTTAATACATGAGTTGTGAGCCTTGTAATAAGCACTATAATAAATATAATGGGACCCACAGCTAAGAGTGCATGAATCCAGCAGGTGTTTTTGTAACACAGGTGTCGCCCCCTGGTGGCCGTTAACTTCCGGACACTACATCGATCTTTTAGGCTGTTTTTGTTTGTTGCATTGATCCGGATGTTGTGTTTGAGTCTCCCCGAGACGTTCGCCTGGATAAATAAAAGCTTTTAATAAAGCGAGACTGGTGGAGTTTAAGCCCCTCCGGAGGATAGAAGGCGTAGAGGAGACAGCCGTGTCAGGTGGGACTCGGGGCGGATCGCTCTGGGACTGGGTGTAGTCTCCACACTCCCCCCTCCATCTCCGTCTGTCTGTCAGCTGAGTTCTGCACGCTCGAGTTCACAGGATGACAGCCACGGTGGACGGCCCACCACGCGCCGCTGCCCACACAGACACCCGCGCAACACAAATATATAGAAGTACAACAGGCAGCACACTGCAGCACATTAATGCAGGGCTTGCACAGAGCCTCGGCGTTTGCTCGGCCACTTAGTCCAAGCGCGGGCTTGTCTAAAACCACTCAGGAAGTCTGCGGACTCGTGTCGCCATGCTTTTAATTTGACAAATAGGCCCGACGCCTGCCCACGCGCTGCCAATACGTACACCAAAAAGAAATGAGTCTTTCTCTCCCCGTGCTCTCCACCCGCAAAGTTTTAGTCCAATTACTGTATGACTGTACTCTACTCTACATTTACTGCTCTGGTTCCAATTAGCAGCTCCAGCCCTGGCGTGGATGTGCCAAAATAACTCGTTTATTATGTGGATTAGGAAGAGAGTGTAGTCACATTAGTGCCTGTACATCTCACGCACACACTAACAAAGCTTATCCTTATGCTGCAGTCACTGTTTTAACCTGCTTAAGAAGCCACTGGGGATCGTGGAAGGTTTCATTTATTAAGCAGTGATTCAGCTTGAAACTGGTTGACAATGAGGAAAAATAGAAATTCAAAAAAACAAACATTAGCAGTGCTTAGAGGTGGACTACTTTATCCACCTAGAATGTACTCTATGCACTATGTTTGTCATGCAACACTTTTTATTCCCAGAGTTTTACCAAAGTTAAAAGTTTGGCAAAATGTCTTAAAATGTCCTGATTTAGATGTCGGGGACTCGGACCGCTGTCCCCACAGTATAAGTAAAACAAGAACACCCTCCTCCCTAACACTGTGTGTGTGTGTGTGTGTGTGTGTGTGTGTGTGTGTGTGTGTGTGTGCGCGCGCGCAGCCAGCGACAGCAGGGTGGTGTCCTGCGCAGCTGTGTGGCGGATGCCCTCTGACTGGGAGACAGGAAGCCACGAGTCACCTGACGAATCCGCCCACAACCCCCAAACCCTGGAGCTGCTCTGTCACCTAGACGACAGCACCCACGGCAACGCTGCCTGGTAGGTGTTGCCGGGGAACCGCTCAGAGTCGTGGCACAAATGATGCAAGAGCTCCTTTGATCCGCAGTAATGTGTTCGACTGCTTATTAGAAGACGGGTTGTTAATAATAGACTCCAGGACGACCTGCAGCTCACAGAGTCAAATAAACGACAAAAACCAGATTTCAAAGCTTTTCTCTCAATACAAAATATCTTCAGCAAACTTTAGTATCAAACAAGACACTTGTGAGCAATTTATGACCAAAACTCTGCACGGAGCACAACGCAGGCTTTCTAATGAAGGAGGAGGCCGACTTTGAAACAGAGCGGCTGCAGGCGGCTCTCAGGCCTACCTGTCCACATATTTAAAAGCAGCCTGATAACTTTTAAACAGTCCAGGCTAAGATCAGGCTAAGATCAACCAGGCCCCTAACCCTGCTGGGTTAGGGGCCTGGCCTGACATGAAGCTGAGGCTCAATAAAGCTAACACTGGCATGTTAGCACCAAGGTGCAACCTCTGCAGCTGAACAGAGAAGCTCCAAAAGCTGCAGTTCCTCTAACGTCCAGCAGAGGCAGCAGTGAGTCAGTCTCCATAAATAAACATGTTTACAGGACAATACACAAACTGTTTGGGCTCTGAGGATGATTTAAACAGCTGCTGATGAGATGAGGCTTTATGAGGTTTGTGGATGTTTGCTGGTTTTGTTGGGTTTTGTGGATCTGAACACATTTAAACATGCTGTAGACCAGCGGGCTGCAACCCCCAGACCGGTAACGGCCCGTGAGTCGTTTGGTACCGGGCCGCAAGAGTTGAGGAGGACGCTGCTAATAAAGTTACACAATCACACAATGAATTCGCATTTGTTATTATATTTACAAAATGCCACAGTTTTTGTCTTAGTTGTATCATTTTATTTTGTTGTGTTTATCCGCGACACCTTAAAGGCCGGTCCGTGAAAATATTGTGTGACATTGAACCGGTCCGTGGCACAAAAACGAGCTGTTTCGCACTCTGGCATTGACCCCGTGTTGAGCCTGCAGCCTGTGCTGTCGATCTGTACTGCCACCAGAGGGCGCTGTCACAAATAGCTGGTCTGTGGGCCTCTCTCATTCGGGCTTGTGCTGTTGTTGTTCCTGTAAAGCTCCTCGTGCTTCGATCGTAGATGTTTTTTGACGCTTCTCGTCATCAGTTCATTTATCCAACCAATCAGCATTCAGCAAAGCGTCATTGGGAGTGCATGCTACCATGAAACCCGTCACGCCTCTCATGTGGACTGCATGCGACCACGAGGTGATGGTTGGTTTGTAGGTGAGGGACGAGCTGTGCTCTTTAAACTGTGACACGGTGTGAAGCGTGTCAGTGACATCACAGAGCGTGTTGTTCAGAGTGCCGCGTGTAAACCCGGACGTTTGCTCTGCCCTCATCAGACACGAACAACCTGCAGGTGGTTTTTGGCGCGGTGCGTCCGTTTGATGCTGAAAAATTCAGCATCTACGGCACTGAAGACATGACACTGATCCCGCCCACACGCTCCTGTATACGGGAGCCTTTGTTTCCTTTCTGGCTCCGACTGCCGACTGGCCCCCGTCACAGGTGGAAGAGTGAGTCGTGCACCAACCCGAGGGTTAGAGGACCAATTCCACGCTCCTCCTGCCTGTTAGAAAGTCCTTAATTACAGATTAAAATGCTGTGTGTGTGTGTGTGTGTGTGTGTGTGTGACTGAGACTTGTAGCAGAAAGAATTTCGAATGCCCGCCTGAGCGGCGCCATGTGAGTCCCGGTCCATTTCATTTCACTCAAGTTGTAGTCACGGCCCGATCCTTTTGTCTTACTGTCAGAGCTCCTCGCCATAACTCAGAGCCCCACGAGAGCCAAAATCAATGCCCCCACCCCCACCCCGCCTTTACTCCACTCTTCATTGTCCGCCTCATGATTGCGATCATTTTTAGAGGCACCAATCAGTTAGTGTGATGCATACTGTAGCAGGTGTCTGCGAGGGAGAGATAAAGATGGAGGAGGTGAAGAAAACAGAAAGATGGAGGGTAGCTCAAGAAACGAGACGAGACCAAAGAGATTGAATTTGTGCAATTGTGTGTGTGTGTGTGTGTGTGTGTGTGTGTGTGTGTGTGTGTGTGTGTGTCAGAGGGCAGGTCAAGCAAGGCTGCTGGGTAGAGATTGATGTCTCTGAGCTCCACCATCTTAACACCCCGAGAGCTGTAACCCTCACAAGGGCACCAAACTGTGTGTGTGTGTGTGTGTGTGTGTGTGTGTGTGTGTGTGTGTTGTGGAGTCTGGATTCAATGCTGTGAAGCCTGTAGCCTATGCTGTGCACTATTGGCTTCTCTAGATGGATGGATTTGGTCTGTTGCCCACCTCCTCCATCTCTCTGCTACACACACACACACACCTACCTACCTTATCTAGTGTGGACTGTCATTCTGCACTGGTCAAGAGGGGACCAGTATTTCCAGTTTTTTTTTAAAGAAAAAAAAATGTAAAAAGGAAAATTTATTTTAGATTTTTTAAAAAAAAACATACAATATAACTGCAAATACCAAAAAACCCCCAAATGGAACGCAACCGTGACCCATGTTTGCCCATCAGTCATCCACACATTGTGTTACAGCGCCACCTGCTAGTAGTCCTTCTGTGATGTGAAGCTGTCAGAGAGCTCAGTGGAAAGCTCTCCTTCCTTCAGGCTAGGAAGGTTGCTGCTGCTGCTAGCACTGCTAATATTAGCAACAGTGTGGTATGCAATGTGACATCTTGTATGTGCGTGGTGTTGTTCATTGCATCAGCGACATGTAACAGCAGAACCTGCAGGAGGGCTCATTTTGACCCCGTCCTGCTAAAACAGCTGCAGTAATTGCAAAGACGTCATTTCTTGAAGAAGTTGTTTTGAACTTTTTTGTAATTTTAAGGACATTTTGACAAAACGAGTATGTGGGATTAATTTTTATGGCTCTTTATTAGTTTTATAAATGATGTGGATGATTGTCACTGATCAAAAAGGTCAGATCACATTAGCAGGGCTGAAACCATCTGATGGACGGCCTGCCCACTGCTCCACCATCGCACTCCCCACTCTGCCACGGTGAGCCTCTGCTTGTGTTGGTAAATAGACTGTAGTCAACAGAAGTTACGATTTGGCTATATATCAATTATGTAGATCAGTAAATATTGTAATGTATCTTTTTGACCATTTAAAATATCTTTATAGAAAATTACGTGTTGCTGTAATTTCTGCTGCCCTCTTGACAAATAAAGAATATATGAAAGTAATTTAGATAAAAACTGATTGCAGCTTGTGGCAGGATTGTTCTCTGTGGATCATCCATGAGATATGTTTGATAAGTCATTTACAACAGTTTAAATACAGGAAGTCACTGTTAGCCACGCCCTGTACAGCCCCGCGGCAATTATTAATCCTTTATCTAACTGTACATTTAGTTATCAATCACAGCTGCGCCTCATTTACCAAAATGATTTTTTTTTAATAAATCATTTAATCATCATTTAAAGCAGGACCAACACAGGACTAGAAAAATGTCCTCACTTTGCCCCTCGGTCCTGTATCTGTGGATTTGTAATGACACAGCAGTCCACTGTTAGATAGCAGCGCAAGTATACACACACACACACACACAGTGATAATACTGGCAGCTTGCACCACCCGTGCATGTTTGTGTGTGCAAGAAGACAAAGAGTAAAGACATCTGAGTTCTTATGAGGCTTTTGTCTGTTTTGTGTGTTTGTTCACCTGCTTGTGTGTCCACTGTAGCGTGTCCGCATCCTTCATGTGTGCGTTTTCCGGTTGCCGGCGAGTCCCTCCACTCCCGGCAACAATAACACTTTTTTCCTCCCCAAATCCCCTCATTGTTTGGGTGGGCAAACATTCGAGCCTCTGCCCGTCGTGAAGCGTGCTCTGAATGGAAATATCGGCAAAGCACACACAAAAAAATAAAAATAACGGGACTAAACAAACCTCGGGAAAATCATGTTGTGTTTTTTCCCCCTCTTCCTGCACTTGGTTTCGATTGGGAGCCTTGCCAGATGAGTGCATCGATTCCTGTGGAGCCATTTGAGCCAATCACGGCCCTAGGAGGGAGCGGTAAAGCGCAAAAGGCAGCGAGGTTGATTTTCTAAAGTGGGGTGTGACAGGAGGGGGTAGGAGGTGTTTATGGGGTGATTGTGTGTGTTTGTGTGCACACACACACGAATGCAGCCATGTGTGTTATTGTTGTGTGGTCGTTTGTAAGGCCCGACGGGCTCTGCTCTCTGTCTGCGTCCCGGCCTCGTCATGCAAAATACGAGTCGACCGAGTCTTTGTGAGCCTTATTTTCACTGTGAGCGTCGCCTCGTCTCAATCAATTGGACCCCCGACGTGGGCTCTCATGTGGACTATCAGACGTGTGTGTGTGTGTGTGTGTGTGTGTGCGCGTGCGTGCAGGCACTGGACTGCAGCTCTGCTGCTTTTTCCCGTCAGTGACGGCAGCTGCTGCACAAAGAAATGATCTGTCTGTGGCTGAGCTCGCAGTTACCTTAAATGGTAATTCCAGTTTATTGTGACCCCACCTCCACCTGTATCATCACAGGTGGAGCTGAGGCTTGGCTGTTTTCCACAGGGTGGTTTGTGGGACTCCTGCAGGGTCGGCACTGCAAAGCAGACTAAAACCTCTGGGGCTGAAAACTGAAGCTTTCTAGCATCCAGGACACAAAGACACACCGGAAATAGTCCACATTAGAAGGCAGGTGGAAGATGTTAAAATCAAGTGATGTCCTGATGCAGAGGGTTTAAACGTAAGGCCCGGGGACCGTCAAAGGGCCCAATCCAGCCGATTGAAAGGCGAAAAGGACGTAAATTTGAGGCTTTCACCAGTTTTACAGCCTGAATAGGAAAAATCACCTATTGCTGACATACAGCCAGATAAATGTTACATAACAGAACAGTTTAGGTTTTTCATTGTGGAAGTTTCTATTTATTTTATTTTTTCATTCAGGATTCTACTGTAAAGGAAAAGCAGGACTGAAAACGTCTTCTTTTAAGTTCCAGGGTAACGTGTGTCTGTAAGTCTGAGCTGTGCTGACGGGTTTCTGACTTCTTTACACTAAACAAAGGAAACAGAGGTTTGAGCCTGCTTCATGGTGGTTTGGGTTAAAATCCAGGTGTCATTAAAACGCTCCCGGAACATGTCATGTTCACATGTCACATGTTTCAGTTTGGGTGGAGTTTGTAGCTTAGATCGTCCCACTGGTGATGTCAGGAAGTGAAGTTGTGGAGATGCAGATCTGGCGAGTTTGCACGTAGCAACACTGTGTTTGTCCGTCCGTCCACGATGCTCTGTTTGTTCCTGTGTTCGTGCCCAAATAGGACCAGGAAGTGTTTGTGTTGGCTTCTCTGTAACGGGGGATTAAACTCATATGGATGCAACGCACAACAGAGTGGGCGAGCAGAGAGAGAGAGGGTGCATGGCTCAACGTGGATATATGGGGCTGTAAAATCTCCACAGCTCTCCCAGCATACATTCCAGTACACGGTGTGCCAGCTTGTTGCAGAGCTCAAGGTCAAACGCACATAACTTGGAGTGTTTCATAAGAGAGAGAGACGCAGGGAGGCGAACTGTCTGCCTCTCAGTATTGCATGAATTAATTG
The DNA here is from genome assembly GCF_001858045.2 of Oreochromis niloticus. Lineage (NCBI taxonomy): Eukaryota > Metazoa > Chordata > Actinopteri > Cichliformes > Cichlidae > Oreochromis > Oreochromis niloticus. Next base: position 30,325,033 of record NC_031983.2, read on the forward strand.
ATCCTACAGGGAACGATGGGCTGTGAATCCCAAAGCGGAGTGTGTTTTAATTGGTCCTGTGGTGCGCTGAAGTGTGTGTTTAGGAAGGAAGGAGAGGTGGTATCGAACATGCTGCAGTCTCCATCGACAAGGTGTACGTGGAGCACTCAGTGTGTGTGTGTGTGTGTGTGTGTGTGTGTGTGTGTGTGTGTTTGTACTTGTTTTGCTACAATAAGGGGACAGAGTGTTCACATGGCTTTTGTGGGGACTTGCCTTCCTTTTGGGGACACAAAGCATCAATCGATTGATCAGATGTTACCTTCGATTGTTAGTTTGGCTTCCAACAGTTACAGTTGGGTTTGCAAGGTTTTGAATTATGCTAGCTTTGCCTAAGTCTTCCCTTGAGTTAATCTTATAGTAAATTCAGTTTTAAGTTTGGAGTTTTTTTAGATTGGGATTAAACGTACTAAAGAACTTGGTTGGGACACGGTGGATTATTCATGTGGAAAGATTACTGGGTGTGAGAATCTCTGTTTTTAAACAGTGGACGGACAGTGAAGTGTTATTAGTGAAGATTAAGAATAATCCAGGATGAGCATCATGTGATGAGCTGTTGCACCATGGTTGGATGCAGATATATTCATGCTCTGCTGTCCTGTGAGCTGCAGTTCTTTCAGATTATGTCCCATCTTTGTTTAGCTCCACTTGGAGTTTGTTGCGATCTGGTCGCCCTATCGTTTAGCGATGCGGTTTGTTTATGGATAAATTTAGTTGTCCGGCCCTTGAAGGTGGCATGCTGCACAGGTTCTTCACCGAGTGTGAGAAATGCATTAAGGGAGATTTAGGAAACCATCTTCCCTTTCAGGCTGCAGGGTCTGACTGTGAGTCAGTGTGAGGTGCTCCTAAATGACAAAACGAAGGCTGCGTGCTGTGAGTGCGTCCATGACTCGCTGCTCCTCAGGAGGGCAGTAAAAGCCGCCCTCAGCAGCTGTGATTTCACAGCCTTATAAACTCCCCTCCCTCCCTCCGACGCTGCTCCACCTTTTCTAATAGCACTGTGCGTATTTGAAGCCTGGATTAAACCCAAAAGCAAACTTTAACTTCCCCTCCTTTCCCCTGTCATTTCTTTTATCTCCCCTGAACACTCTCACCTCCTCTCTCTCCTTTTCAAACGCTGGCATTGTTGCTGCCGCTTCAAGCTGACAGATGAGTCCAAGGAAATGGAGTTGTCTAATTGATGAACTCCTTAAATAAATGGCATCATTTAGTGAAGCTCTAATCGCAGCGGTTTTCTAGCCGTGACAGACATCCAGACCTTCAGCCAGACCACGTCTGCACCGCGCTGCTGACATTTTACATCCTCTAACCCAGATTAGACGCAGCTGAAAAGTCACACTAAATCAAAACCCTAACGAGCATATAGCAGCTTTTCCTGGCCAAGGTTATATTTAGCTTATTGCCAGGTCTCTGACTGCACTGACACATTGCTTTTACAGCTGGCAGGACTCGGGGTTAAAAGCAGGGCTTTCTCGCTCGGGCTGTCGTCTTTCTTTGACCACTCGCTCGCTTTCTGTCTCGATTTAGCTGCTAAACCATCCAAACTAAGAGGGGGGAACAAAAGCAAACAAGCGATCCCATCAGCATCCAGGGAATAATGAACAACAGTTAGTGCTCCGGTGTGCAGGGTCTCTCCAGAATACAGAGTTTAAGTAGAGCGCAGAGCAGAGCTCGCCTAAAGAAGCTGCAGCAAAGGATCGATACTCTGCAGACGGGCGCGCGCAGGAGGAATCAAAGCGTGCAGTAAACGCTCTACTGTACTTTACTGCTGCAGAGTAGACTGACAGAACTGGGTCCTCTGTGCTCACCAGGCTGAGCTTATGTGCTTTTGTCACTCTCGTGGCTGTTGTGCAGAAAGCTGCTAATGTGACTAAGAGCTCTCACAGAGCAGCGTTTAAAGTGCACTAATGGGCTTTTTTCTCTTTTTTATGAGTGTGATCAGAAGGTCCTGATGCTGATTTGATCTCAAGATCACCTCTTCGTGCACCTCTGGACCGGTCCTGGCACTGCGGCTTTAATTTGTCCCGATGGTCCCTGCACGTGTCAGCGTGGAGATCCACGGTAACGTCCTGAGACACCTGAGGGACGTTCAGAGGAGATGGATCTGAAGTTTAGTGCGTGCCTTCTCGTAGCGGTTCAAAGCACTGTGAGCATTCAGGAGGTTTTATGGACACACAAACACAAACTTTGTGTGCTGTGTGAGTGATGTCAAAGTAGCAGCCGTGCTTCAGAGGGGCCAGAGGGGCGTGACCTGATGAGAGCATCCAAACCTAAATCATGGGAGGAGTTTCACCTGTACGAGTTTAAACATGGCCAGGGTTTCTAATAATGAGATGAGTGTATGCTCAGTAATCAAACACACACTACGTGATGTCACCGTGAGGGTACGGCTGGCATACCGGGACAGCCAATCAGAAGAGAGTTGTCTTTAAGGAAGGCGCTCAGGCTGCTTGTTTCAGCGGGGCTGTGCTGAGGCTCAGTGTGAGATACAGAAGGATTATTATGATCTGTGGATCATGCAAAGCTGCTGTAGGAGAGCACGTGATACTTTGTCACAATTTTTGACCAACTTTTGTTTGCATTGAAGTTTAAAACTCAAATGATTTAAAACATTTTCCTGTTTATTCCTAATTTATTTACGCTAATCATGCTGGAAGCAGAGTGCACCAAAGGTTTCTTTACCTGAAGCTCTGCTGGAGGCGTCCATGTTTAATGAGCACCTGAGCGTCCGGAGAGGGAGGAATACCACCGTCGTCATAGTGCCACCTGCTGGGAAGAGGAAGTGTTTTTTTCCAGCTGGTTTATGAGTTCACCCTAAATTGTGTTAAAGCGTGACTACAGCCTCGCACGAGCTTTATTTAAAAATGAGCCTCCAGCATCCGGCTCCGGTTGTTTGTAACCGACAGGAGGATTAAAGGATTTGGCATTTTTTAAAGGTATTATTTTTCTTTTGTTTCTGTTTGGTGTGTTTGGTTTTTCTGTAAACGGGTAGGTCAATACCAGTTTGGCGCTCCGGTGAGTATTGGTGGCAGCAGCGTGTGTGGATTTGGCTCAAAATAAACTACAGCGAGCTTATGTTAACAAAGGAACGTGTAGCCCAGTGCAACAGAATGACTCACTGATGGGTTTTCAATAGTTTAGACAACAACAGGGCTCCATGGCTCGGAGGAGTGAGGCGTATCGCAGCTCTGCTACACAGAACAATCACCGCTGATGGTTCTGCTCTGCTCCTCAAAACTCCTGGCACCATTAAACGCCGATTCAAAGAACCTGAAGTTGGTTTTGTTTGCTGGAAGTACAAGCCACCACTGTGATGTCATCCACACCAACAATAGCATGTTTGGGGTTTTATTGCCAGAGATACGTGCTAATATGAGCTGAGACTTCATGGATGGTCTTTTAGTACAGTTACACTCACAGCAGCCACATTATTGATCCGAATGGTCAGATTTTCACAGGTGACAAAGATAAGAAGAAGAGAAACGTGATGGATACAGGAAGTAAACAGACTATCTGGTAAGATGGAGGGAATGATGATACTAGGTGTGCACAGAGGGTCAGTTAGCAATCGAGACACAGGTGGGAACAATAAAGGTGAGTCAGGCAGTCGGGAAAATAGGAAGGAAAAAAGGAAAAAAACTCAAACACAAATGACTAACTGTAATTCAAAAGGAGGGCAGGATAAAACAAAAGACCAACCAACATCCAAGGGCAACCGACAGCCGCCTGTGTCACCATGCAGCTGTCAGTCAGAGGCCACGCCCCTAATAATGCAAAATTTAAGCCTTAAACAGCTGTTGTGCAAGAGGAAGTGATCTACAAGCCCAAACAGTTTGTGCATCAGGCTGTAAACATGTTTGTTTCTGCTCTGCTGGACACTAGTGGAACTGCAGGTTTCGAGGTCTTGCTTAACTCATGCAGAATTATTTTAACTGATTTCTTATTAATTTTCTTCTACAAATCATTTTGAAACACATTTATCTTCTTTAAACATGCAGGACGCATCTGTGTGACCATCGCTGCAGATGTCACAGACCCCGCCCCCTGCATGTCTGCAGCATGTTTGTGCTCGATTTGACCGTAGCCCTGTGCGTCTGTGTTTGTGTGTCTTTTGTGTATGTACAGCGTGCTGTGGGAGCCCATGGGGGACGGCAAGCGCGTGATTTCATTGGCTGATAACCACGCGCTGCTCTGGGACCTGCAGGAGAGCTCCACACAGGCCACGGTGAGGAAACTGTAAACCAGAGGCACGCACGCCGTATCGCACAATAGCTAACTCATTATTTGATAACTGCCATATCGTCCTGGTGTTATCAGACGCACACATCCTCTCTGTGTGTGACAACAGCACAGCGACCACTATTCATCCTGCCACTCACACACACACACACACACACACACACACACACACACACACACGTGCGCTGTGGCTGCTTTAATATTATTCTGGTCAAGCCGCTCCCGCTGTGACAGTAATAGTCTTGTTTAATAAGTACGAGAGAAATCGTTCCATCTCCTTTCACAGTTCACTGAAGTAGAGCTGCTGCAGTTATACATTAAGTTTCACTTACAGGCGCTGCAGTACACAACCTGATGTATGTGTGAGGAACATTACACACCACGCGTGAAGCCCAGCATCTCGCTCTCGAAACGCGTGCGGACGCCGCTCTGCTGCTTCAGTAAGATCGACTTCAGTTAATGACGCTTTAGTCAGTCGTTGTTTTGTGTTAACAGACGATGAAATCAGAATTGTTGCATAAACTTTATCCCCTCGTTTATTCATTTACCCAACGTGGTCGCGGTTCAAGCGTCTGTTTTCCTGTAACGTCCTGCAGCTCTGAAACCTTCATAAGAGAATCCACTCACCGTGGACGTGAAACCGAGGATCAGGACTTTTCCACAGCCGGTAATCCAAACCAGGCAGCAGCAGATTAGTGACCGGCCTCGTGCTCTGGGTGGATCGTCTCAGACCTTCTCCTGGATCCATTTTCGGCGTCTTCTTCCTGCCCTGTGATGGCGTCTGTCTCTGCACTGTGATGCACTGATTCCAGAAGTACATGACCTTCATAAACGGCGACCGTTAGCTCGTGCAAGTTAGAAGTTAGAGGACTGCACAGGCCGGTCGGTGGTCTCATATACAGTTTACTCAGATATTTATTCCATGCCTCCGATAATCCGTCATTCTGACACTTAGAACTTTGACCTGAAGTCCATGAACTAATCAGGCAAGTGTTTACAGTAAGGTGAGCCTGCAGAGGTGCAGTTATATCGGAGAAAACATCATGAAGGAAGACCTCAGAGAAGTTTCACGGATGTAGTGAGGGACGAGGCGCAGAGTTAAGAGCTGAAAGGAGAGAAGTCCTGGACTCTTCTGGTTTCTCCAGTGCAAACTGGGAGAACCCGCTTCCACCCAGGATCCCCTGTTACGCTGCAGACGCCTCACGCTCGAGACTTTCACTGCAGTAAAAATAAAGCGTTGAGTGTGTGGCTGAATCGTGCGTAGACGCTTTCGGTCAATTCGTTGGCAGTCCTGTCCTTCCTAATGCAGGGTGAAGAGGCTCTTCACTGTAAGCTCTCAGTCTTCCAACCTGCCAGCTTTGCACTCAAAAGCCCCATTATGTGTTTAAAGCCTGGAAATAATGGCGTGCGTCGGGCGCGTGTGGAAGAAGTAATAGAGCGGCGGCGTGGGTCGGCCCCGGCTTTCATGAGTGTGTTGTTCCATCCGGAGCGATGATTTTAGATGAGTCATTAGTGATTCATGCACTCGTTTAGTGATTCACATAAAGGCCGGCCAGGTCACACACACCTGTACGTGTGTGTGTGTGTGTGTGTGTGAGAGATGTGGTCATTCACGAGCTGCACTGTTGGAGAAGTCGTTCCAGGGTTTATCAGTCGAGTTGCGTTCACCAGCAACACCTGACCAATCAGACGCAGGGACAGGTCATCTTCAGCATGTCCACATGTCTGAATGCAGCGAGTTTCTGCCCTGTGATTGGCTGACTAGATGTTTGAGTTGACGAGCAGCTGAACAGGTGTACCTAATGAAGTGGCAGGTGAGTGTGTTTGATTTAATGAAGCAGTCGGTTCACGTCATTATCATCGGGTTAGAAATGCTTTAAATCATCCTCACCGATTACCGATGGCGTCCATCAGACACGTCGCAGGAGGACCTGCAGACTCCTGCAGGATGCTGTCCCGGTGGGACGTTTGTGTCTGCAGGCTTCTCCGGTTTCCCAGGCAGTCTGGAGGCAGAAAACGTTCCCAGTGTTTAATGCTCTTTAAGTGGAAGATGCTCCCCGTTCATCAAAAATGAAGGGCGGCACAGATTCCACATGTTCAGCGTCGAGTTTGTGTTTCACAGGCAGGAAGTTTAAACTGTGGGAAAACACGGAACAACACGACCTAGAGGGAGGAGACGACAGAGGGCAAGGAGACAACTGAGGTGTCCATAAGATGATGATGGTGAGAGGCAAACGGGAGGATACACAGCAGGAACAAGGAAGTAAACTCAAAGCACAAGAGACCAAAGACTATCAAAATAAAACAGGAAGTTAACTACACATACATTTACAACCTGACACAACTAAACAGAGGAGGAAGGGAACACTAAAGGGAACTAATCCACCTGAAGTCACCTGGAACTGAAGTAGAAACACAAATAATCAAATATGGAACCAGCGATTGGGAAAAGAGCCCGATAAGGAGAGAGGGAATGAAAAAGAGGAGAGACGGATTCCTCCGGTGCTGATGAGGATGTTAATCTGGCCCCGCCCCCCTCCGGCGCCCCCTGTCTGTCACATGGTGGCGTGTTCATCTCCAGCATGTCCAGCTGCAGCGTCCATGTCTGTCTCCAGGGCCTGGGCTAGATTACTGTGTGTGTGTGGCTCATCAATTAGCCCAGCTGGTGGGACTGAGTGAAAACATCTCGGCTGACTCACACACACCCACACACCTTTTCCTGCACATCTGCTCCACAAACGCACACTAACGCTCTCTCGACGTGCAGAGAAGGCATGGCTGCGCGCCGCTTTGACAGATAGCTCTGCATTAGTGCCGCTTGCGTCCTAAATGAATGCGTCCCCCAGTGTTGTGTGTGCTGCCTTGTTAGGGCCCCTAATTTGGTTAGTGTGCTAATAAAGCTGGGAACCTGGGATGCACGGCGCTCCGGCTGTGCTGCTGCTGGACGAGTTTCCAGAGCCTCGAGTCGGGGAGCGCGTCTGCTCTTTGAAGAGCTCAGAGTCTGTCTGCACGTTTGGGAGAGGAATCGCTTCGCAGGAAGAAGGAGACTTTATTTCACACTTGTTTAAAGAGCGCTGGCAACACGTCCTCCGACGCTACGTTGTTGTAAAAAGGGTGAAAAATGAAGCCAAGCACTAAAAAACCTCAGCTACGTGGAGCGCTGTGTTTGCGCTGCTGGAGCCTTTCGGAGCGTTTGTGATGACATCATCAGTAATATGGCTGCTGTGAGGTCACTGTACTAACAGACCCTCCCAGAGGCTGTGCTCCAGTTTGAGTAAAATCCTCTGATTTTATGTGGCTGTTACTGATTAGCAGGTGTCTGTGTGACGCTCCCATACAGCTGGATATACACCCATCAGTTTATCAGCACAGCCCACAGATGCTCCACTGGAGGCCAAGTCAACACCTGAAACTATTCCTGAAACACTTCTGCTTTATGGCAGAGTGCGTTATCCTGCAGAAAGAGACCACAGCCATCAGGGAGCACCGTGTCCATGTGAGGGCGAACACTGGTCTGCAGGTACGCTTAGGTAGGTGGTACGTGTCAAACATCCACATGGACGGCAGGACCCAAAGTTTCCCAGGAGAACATCAACCAAAGTGTCACACTGCCTCGGTCAGCTCGCCTTCTTCCCATAGTGCATCCTGGTGCCAGGTGTTCTCCAGGTAAGTGTGTCCTGACACTTTTCCATCAGAACCAGCATGAACCTTTTCAGCAGTTTGAGCTACAGCAGCTTGTCTGCACACGGGCCAGCCTTGGCTCCCCGTGGCCGTGACTCACCGCCGTTGGTTCGCCGCCGTTCCTTCCTTGTTCCTTTGGACCGTCTTTGATAGATCCTGAGCCCTGCAGACCGGGAACGCCCCACACAGCCAAATCCTCACGATACCCACGTTTTTCCTGCTTCAAACATAAACTCTGAGGACAAAATGTTCACCTGCTCTGTGACAGGTCCCGCCCACTGACAGGCGATGATCAGTGTTGTCGGTCAAAATGCTAACGTTGAGCACCTACAGCGGTGACGTCACTGTAGGCGTGTCTGTGTTATCTGCAGTCTGTTGCTGGTGCCTCTGACATAAGGCGAGTGATGTCACGATGGCGGTGTCCAGCTTTTACTTTTTGAGGCTGAGGATTTGGCGTGGACACGGCTGCGGCGTGGACACGGCTGCGGCGCAGAGCCGCTCAGAAACTCTGGTTACAAATGACATGTAAATGAGATTTTTCATAAACGGAGAAGCCGAGGTTTACGAGTGGACATTCGTGAAATAGTCGTGGAAATATTCTTCAAGGCCGCGGAGGAAGCCTCGCTCCTCTCCTCTTTGTTCTCTTCCTCCCCTCCTCCTCAGCTCCTGTCTTTAGATTTCCTTCCTTTCTTCTCCCCTTCTGCCTACTTTGGTCTCCTTCCTTTAAACCTCCCTGCTCAGCCGGCCTTCCTCACTCTGCCTCCCTCTGTCTGTCCTCTCTAGCTGAAATAATGAGAGTGTACCGCGGCGCTGTGCGGTGACGGGCCGATCGATGATCCTTGCTCCAACAGGCAGGGGCGGTGGAGGGGGTGGGGGTGACGATGAAGCCTGCAGATAGTCGGGGAGCAGAGAAAAATGAAGCGGTGCGGAGCTGCTGTTTGAATTGTTGGATGCATCGCAGTTTAAAGGAAAGATAATCATTTCCAAAGCGGCCCGCTGAATTAATTGGATTCCATTTTTAAAGTAGCCGATGAAGTGATACGCTTTATAATTCAGAGTCCTTGAAGCATTTTGACTTTGATTCATTTCACCTTCATTGTTGCCGTGTGAAGTATGTGCAGCAGATTTGATAAATATACGTCGCCGGCTGCAGTTTAACCTGCCCGCCTTTCAGCTGAGCTCCTCTCGTCTGGGCTCCTCTGACATTTTGTCACTTTAATGTGTTTGTGTTAAAAACCAAAGACGGTGCAATCAATTGCACCGTCTTTAAAGCCCTTTGATTTGGCTTTCAGCAGCAATCAGTCTTAAATATTACACTGATGGGGGAGCTGCGAGAGCAGCGTTCGAGCAAATCAGCGTTACTCTACTCATCGTTGCAGCTTTGCCCAAGCTTTGGCGTGCTCTCGTCACGTCGGCGACGGTTTCTGGACGTTCAGATTCAAATCAAGCGTGTTCAGTGTTGTCGTAAACAGAACAAACCACTGCGTGAAGACGAGCAAAGCTTCTTCTGGCTCCATTGTTTTCTTCTATGATGGAAATAACCTCAAATAAATTCAAACTTGAAGTTTTGCAAATACAGAAACTCTGCGAGATTCCCGTTCTCGACCCTTTAATCACTGCTCGACGGTGTTAATAAAAATACTTGAGGCATCCAGCCAATGGATTCATCTCTCTTTAAACATCTGGACAGATCTGCTCAAATCATCCTGGCTTTGCACCAGCGCTATAAGACAGCCGGACTCGCTCCATATTAAGGTTGGGCCATATGTAAAATATTTGGACGATAGGCGATATACTCACGCAGGTGACTTTTTGATGGGCGGAGCAATCCTGCAGCTCAACAAGCTGTGGAAAAGCTTTTCACCAGCAGAAGATCCAAAGTGCTTTTACTAAAACGGTTAAATATGAAAAGGACAGCTCCTGATACAGCCAGCCCCCCACGCTGGCTGTATCTAAATATCTGTCAAAGGAAATGATGTCGTGGAAAGCAGTGATTCCTCGCACTCTGAGGAGGGTGCATTTGTTCGCAGCTGGAATAGCGTGCCGTTAAAACAGACCTATTATTTTTTTCCGTTGACCGCTTCTCTTTTCTAATAACGTTGGTTGAATCTAACTTACTGATGGGCAAATACATAAGTCCCTCTTGTAAAAACATTTGGTGAACGCCTCAGTCTGTCGTCCATGGTTGATAAATTTGTCCAGCCTTACTCCATATGCAGGATGGTTGAAGGAGCTGTGTGATTTTAACACCTCGTGTCAGACGGATGGGTTCGGAAAGCAGGACGTTTATATTTCTGAAAGAGGTTTAAGGATCTGGACACGACAGAACCTCACTGATGTGCAAAAGGACCAAAAGATTAGTCGTAAACTGTATCACAGCATCACTTCTTTGACCAAGGACGATGCAGAGGATGTGAAGCAACAATGGGAGAAAGAATCAGGCTTTTCAATACCTGACGATTTATAGCAAACAACTTTTAAATGCTAATCCCTGGAGCTGGAGGGAGTTTTGGAAAAGATGCGTTTGTGATTTGAAAGATGAGGTCGACCGAAGTCGACATCCAACTGTTTTTGGAAAGAAGCTTTGATAATTATCTATAAAGTTTTAGGTATTAATATTTCTCATAATGTGTTCTTTATAAAAACTAGAAATAAATTCTGACCCCTTGAATCTGCGGCGTGAGGAACTTTATTCTTTCAGTGTGTTTGTTGATCACTGGAGGGCAGCACCGCAACTTTATGACTTACGGATAACATCCGGTTGCTTATTGATGCACAAAGGAGCAACAACGTCAATAATTTAATAATTCAATAACTTAAGCTCGAATCACAAAGCAACATATCAAAGCCCAGATTGATCCCTGTGCATCCGCTGGAGTTCTGGAGTATTATTACTTTTATTTTCTAGTTCTTGGTTCTTGTTAGATGTTGGTTCTCCTTCGTGTCCAGTCTCGTCTCTGTTTCATGTCTTCTGTTTAAAGTCAGCCGTGTCTGTCTACACTGTTGTTTTGTCAAGGTCATATACCTTAGTCTCGTCTCTGTGTTAGTCACTTCCTGTTTTATTTTGACAGTCCCTCTTGTGTTTCCTTCGTGTCCTGTTGGTTAGGTTCTGTCCAGCTGTGTTCCCACATGTGTCCACTCTGCCCTGATCTCCTCCTGTGGTCTGCGTCTCCCTCGCCCTCTCCTGTTTTTGTTTTTGGCATCTTTTTTCCAGTAAATTAAAGCTGTAACTTGTTCCCGACACACTCCGTCTCAGGACAGTGGAGCTAAACGAGGCTAAAAAGCAGTGTGCAGACATGTCCTCCCATCAAACTGCACACATCCAGCCTTTCTTTATATGCAGGTATTGTGAAATGATTATTATTAGAGTCTTTAAACGAATAGTGAATCAGTTTAACGCCAACAGCACGAGTTGAGGTGTGTTTGCAGGAGTGTACCCGCCGCCCTGATGCGTGCCACTAATACCCCAAATATTACTACAGTTGTTAGCGAGCGATTGTAGTTTTGAGAGCGGCCTGCAGAGAAAATGACTCCTAATAAAGCCTCATTATGCTGATTTAATGAGCTGCTCCGGCTCGACCTGTCACACACATACAGATGAAATTCTTGTCCCTGCTAACGAAGGCGCCGCCGTCCCTCTGCAGGTCTCCAGCACCGCCACCCTTGAGGGTAAAGGTCAGCTGAAGTTCACCTCCGGCAAGTGGAGCCCCCACCACAACTGCAGCCAGCTCGCCACAGCCAACGACACGGCCATACGAGGCTGGGACCTCCGCACCATGAGGTGAGCGCCTCCGCCCGAGGGATGCTTTAGGTGCTTTATTTAGGTGACGTGCAGACTTCACCTCCTTTTTCATGGCATTGATCCCTGAACCTGATGGAATAAGTCCCACAGCAGCCGCTGAGCTAAGGCAGAGTGTCACTGACGGTTGGTGAGGTGGGTTTTTTTATTCTTATTTGCCAATCAGCATTAATGCTCTGCTTTTTTCTTTGCACCTGATTAAAAGGACCTGACGTCTGTGTAAATCTGACAGAAGTGAGTCGTGTACGTTAAACTCTGAGCTTACTGGTTTTACTGGGTGTTTGCATGTCATTACACGCAGACATTTGAATGCACTACACAGAACTGTGTGTTTAATTTGACTCATCATGTTGAGGGAGTTTTGTCATGACTGCCTCTCCGTGCATCAGGAAACACATGCGTGTGTTAAAGTTTTCATATTACAGCTTCAGAGCAGGTTCAGATCATCTCATGCTGTGAGCAGATTTTGGTGTTTTCTGGTACTGATGAAAACTTCCTGTAACCGTTGGAAACGAGCAGTGTCATAAATGCCATTAATGACTGAGTCGTTAGTCATTATTGGATATCGAGTTAAAAGGCCCTCCGAGAACACAAACCTCCACCGAGCCAGCTCACTCGCCGGGAGGTAAAACAATAGGTTTCTATTTGCTGTGTATGCATTTTGATTCTTTGTTCATTTTAAACCACTTTAAGATGTTTGCAGTGCAAACAGTGCTCTGCTGAAACCAGTTCATCATATACTGTAATGTACTTGTCATCATTTTGAGTAGGGAGCTAATTATGTTAGCAAAGCTGAAAACTGTCATACTGATGTAAGAAGTGCTACATCAGGTTAGCCGAGTGTCCGGAGTATCAGCCTGTTTATCGTGTCATAGTTGCAAACCATGTTTCTTAAGTATTTATCCCGTTTTTCATTCTGTCTGAAAACTCGACTGCTGGAAAGGTTTTGAGTGAATTCTGATCAGACTCTGTAGCGGTGCAGACGGGAATCCAATATCAATGTCACTTATTGATTCTCGGTGGCTTCTCGTTAGCGTCAGAGTCACCGCCATCTCTTCATTCATGCTGAGGTCAAATGTTTGTGCATGTTGGAGATATTTCTGCTTTGTTGTGATTGGTGTTGGGGTTGTTACTCAAAGATGAAACCAGCACAGACACTTCAAAGCGGTCGTCATGGTGATTCTGCTGTAGAAACACGTCTGTCACCTGTTGACGTTCAGGCTCTGGCTGCAGGGCTGGAGTCTGCATACACTCAGCTCTAACGTCACTCTGGGGTCTTGGCTAGCTTAGCGTTAGCATAGCATATAGAAAGTACCATATACAGATTTAATATATGTCACATTTGACCTCTGGCTTCATTTTTATATTAAACATTGTCTTTTCTTTCAAATTGACACCAAATTGTGTTTTATCTTTAAAGAAAGTATTTCCAAGACAAAGACAATGAGCTGCTGTTAGTTACAAATATACTGTAGTATAATATTAAACTACATATGAACTTGCATCAGGTAAGAATGTGCCACCATGACAAAAGCCTCCATAGAGTTTCATAAAAAATCAAAGTGATTTATTATGAACAATTAAGAGTATTTTGTATATAGTATTTTGTAAAAATAATATTTTGATCACTTTAAGGTAATTTTACATAAAAATAAATGTGCCTTTATTTAAAAAGAACTGTAATATTTTGAACCTTTAAGTGCTGTTTAAACACTCATCGATCGTGGCCTGTGGGTCTTTATCCGATTCCAACATTATGAAATAATATTTTTGGCACAGTTACATCAGAGGCTTTGCTGATGTGATGAGGCAGTTAGAAAACCTGCGACACTACAGGCAACGCAGTGGAAACACCGCTCATGGCACTCGGCTGCAGTTAATTAGCATATGGACACTTATAATGCATAAGTCAATAAAGGACTGGCAATGAAACGAGGCTTAAGGGGAATCAGATGTTATATTGTCCACCCAAAGCCAGAACTGCTCCACGAATCAAATTCATTCACGATTAGTGAGATTTGTTGTTCTGCTGGCTCGAGTCTGTGGATGAATTAAAGAACTCGAGTCCTGACCCACAGTGAGGAGCTCTGTTGGCTCTACGGTAACCGTTACCTGCCTGTGAGCACCTGGCCTGGAGTCTGCTGTTTATGCGTTCATCAGAGATGACCCTGACTAAATCAGCATGATCAGGAGCGGGGTTTAAAGTGGCTTGCAGCTTTTAGTAGTCCATCTTGAGTGGAGAAGACACACCCACATGTAGTTCAGGTAGCGAATCAGAAGAAGGCTGTCTGAAAGGGGGCGGAGCTAACACAGCTTGTTTCAGACCGAGGATGAAGGATGGAGGGATTATTATGAGCTGTGGCTCCGAGCTGCAGTTTGTTGTCGTAGCTGTTAGCTTTGTGTTTCTAACAAAGACGAACACACAAACCTGTGCGGTCTGTGCTCGTATTTGCATCCAGGTGTGTCTGTCGGCTCTCTGCGGACACCCGTGAATCGAGTCCAGCGCGTTCTTCTGCTCGCCAGATGATGAAGTGCGAGGCGGCTGAGCACTAATGTTCCTGTGTGACACGGAGCATGTGTACTACCACACATTAACCTTGTAACTGCAGGTTATCAGCAGCCCACCTCCCAACCTCTCACTGTGTGTGTGTGTGTGTGTGTGTGTGTGTGTGTGTGTGTGTGTGTTTCTGCACTTGATGAGTGAGGTCAGCGTGTGTTTACGTGTGGGCTGTGCTGCAGGAATAATAATCACCTCGCCATCGATCGCCATGATAACAGCAAAGTGCTGAAGAGACTGAGAGGGGTGCCGGGTGAAGGAGAGAGTGAGAATGTATTTACACGATGCGTATCACAGGGCCAGATAAGATAGTTGAATCATTGATATGGCTCCCCGTCAGCCCCATAACAAATTAAAGAGTTCCTGCACACCCCGTTTTGGCCGCTCTCCTCCCGCTGTGCTGTTTTGAAGGATGCAACAGTGCTGATTTAGCCGTCGGCACAAAGGGAAGGAGGGGGCGGCGGAGCGGGGCTTGTTAGCAGACAGCAGCCTCATCCCTGATATCGCTGTGAAAACACACCATTATAGTCTGCAGGGACACGCGCAGCCAGCAGAGGGCGCACTGTGACAGACGTTTCAAAGAAAAATAATAAAATGGTCCGATAAGGACGATCGGCTTTTTCTTTGGTTTGAATAAAATAAGATGTTTGTGCAGGAATTTATCCAAGTGCTGCACTTTGATTCATTTTTTCATTTTAAATATGCGGTTCATGGTTTTCTAAAATATGCTGAAACTTGGAAATCACCGGAGGAGCTCTTGCAGCACATTTGTTTTTTTTCTTGGATTCCGACGTATTTGCATCCTCGTTTGAGTCGTTCGGTTCAAAGTGTCTGAAGCAACAGCAGGTAAGGTGATGTACAGAGGAGGTCGGGGTGGAGGCATGGGACAACCAAACATCAAACTAACAAACCACATTTCGGTTACAGTTAAAGTCAAACCTGATCTTCTCCTCTTTGAATTTATACCTCCACCTGACCGGAGGACGGCACCTGAGCGGCCTCATATTCAGAGGTCCAGGAAGCTCATGACCTGTGTTTGTCCCTCCAGACCTGCGTAAATGATCCATTTTAAGATAAGATAAGATAAAACTTTATTAATCCCTCGGGTGGGTTCCTCTGGGAAATTCGTTTATTAGATTAAGCTGACTGAAAAATGATCATTAAGTATTTTAGTAGCTGATCTCAGAGCAGTCCTTCATGTCTCCATCAGCTCAGCACAGACAAAATGTGCACGGTTCATTTTAACTCTGCAAAGGAAACAAAAAAGATTCTCATCTGCAGAGCTTCACTTCCTATTTAAATAAAGGTTAATTTGATGTGCTAATAAAAATAGGTCTAATGCAGCAAACAAGCACAGAGAATAAATAACATGTACATGATGTGAAAACCTGGCTACAGTCCAAAACGTCATTTATTTTTATTGTTTCCTTAAAGTTCCAAACTTCTAACTTAACACGAAAAAAACACAGATTTCATTTTTCAGTCTTTTCTGAAGACGTCAGACCGTCTGCTGTCTGAGCTTTTGTGGTTTAGTAACGATGCAAACGGACAGTTTGCTGGACGATGGTTTGGGCCAAATACTGAAAATACTGGAAAGTGCAGCATTTCCTGATCGAGCCTTTTGCCCACGTTTTGATCATACATGTCGGATCAGTATGCGTGTATCACAGCTGTGTTTGTTCGATAACCATACGTTGAGAGACGAGCAGACTACCTAACCTTAACCATTAATTGGTAAAAAGAAAAATGTGCTTGTGTTAAAAAAGAACATCATTTACTTACTGTTTGTCTTCTGTTTGTCTTCAACTGACGACTCCGACACACGTGGTGGAATTTTTCGACGGTGTATGTATGAATTAACGTGATGTCTGGCACTCTGATATGCTGACCTGTCAAAACAGCGACTATTCCCGTTGGATCACAGACAGTTTGCATGGTTTGTTTTCTCTGAGCTCTTCTTTAACAGCAGAAAGACGAAGAATCGATACACAAATCTAAAAATGTAAAAGAATAAAAAACATTCAGATGTTTCAGTAGAGAGACACACACACACACACACACACACACACACACACACACACACACCGAGGTCACAGCATGTCGGGTTTGTGTTTCACTGCATGTGTGAAGTGGCTGCAAGTGTGAAAGAGCAGTCTTTGTGTGTGTGCGTGTGTGTGCACGTGTGTGTGTGTGTTTGTCAGCCTATCATCATGCTCCACTGCCTCTGCAGGTGACCTCTGAGGTGTCTCCCTCCACTTCTCTCTGACACACAGAGTAAAAATAGACCGACCCATCGGTGGTTTCTCGTCATTGCATTGAGGTTGCTGCATTCACTGACTGACTGCTCGTATTTTCTTAGGCAGAGATGATGGTGCAACACCCTCCACCTCTGGGTGACCTCGCTCTCAGACAGATCAGCAAAGGTTTGCAAATAACTGGCGTCTAATTTCATAACAGACAGATTAGTCGATGTGCGTTCATCCGATGAGCTCGTCTGCCATGTTTTTGAAACGATTTGTGGAGAAATTTCTTTCAGATCTGTGAGGTTCTGAATGTTAGCAGCTAATGTGTATTTCTGTTTATGTCGACAGCAACAGATCAAATTATTGCAATTCATCACAAACAGAATGTGTGTAATTGACCCGTTGCAGACCGGTTACAGACCGGATGCAGACTGGTTACAGAGCGGATGCAGACCGGATGCAGACTGGTTACAAACCGGATGCATACTGGTTACAGAGCGGATGCAGACCGGATGCAGACTGGTTACAAACCGGATGCATACTGGTTACAGACCGGTTACAAACCAGATGCAGACTGGTTGCAGACTGGTTACAAACCAGATGCAGACTGGTTGCAGACTGGTTACAAACCAGATGCAGACTGGTTGCAGACTGATTGCAGACTGGATGCATACTGGATGCAGACTGATTACAAACCGGTTGCAGACTGATTGCAGACTGGATGCATACTGGATGCAGACTGATTACAAACCGGTTGCAGACTGATTGCAGACTGGATGCATACTGGATGCAGACTGATTACAAACCGGTTGCAGACTGATTGCAGACTGGATGCAGACTGGATGCAGACTGGATGCAGACTGGATGCAGACTGATTACAAACCGGTTGCAGATTGGTTGCAGACTGGATGCGTACTGGTTACAGACCAAAATGAAACTGCAAGTTAACTGCACACGATGGCAATAATTTTGGTTGTGCGTTCAGTCTCCACAGTGTTTTCTCTGGTGTGACTGTTGCATTCTTTTTCTCCTCTTCTCTAAAATAAGGACGGGGAGTGCAGCTCCACCAGCAGCAGACGCCTCGAGCTGGTTATCTAACACCCTGGAGAGGAGCTTGGTCTCTACAGCACCCTCTTGCTTCCCAGATGCATAGCTTTAAAAAAAAAAAATGCAAAGACAGCGCTGCTTATAAAATATATATGATGCCTGTTCTACTTTGTACTGATGTAATATGCAGCATTATGTAAATTATGGAATACTCGGCTCTGATACGGGGACAGAAAACTGTGTTTAATGGAAAATCCTGACACACTCTCACTCCTCCTCAGCCGGCTGTTCTCACTGCACCTTTGCTTTTACATTATTCACAGAGTAATCCCTGCTGTACTGAGCTGCAGTTGTGATTTTTTTTTTTTTTTTAGGCAGGTCTGTTTCATTAATGTATTTTTAAAAGGTCTTATTTCAGCTGTGCCACAGGTCGTTAGTAAGAGCTGGGCAGCATTGTTGCAGAGATGAACAATGTGTGCAAAATCTGCATCAACTCACGGAGAGGAGCATGTGGGCTGTAACAAATATCACATAATTATATACAGCAGATTAATTAGGCTGCAGATTGGAGCTGGTGATGTGTATACAAACAGTCCAGAAAGGATCCAGCTCACTGTCAGAATAACTAAAATGTCAGTAATTCAGCTTTACTCGCACATTTTTGATTCCTAAAGCCATGTGGAGCTCGTCAATAAAGTCAGAGTCATCGGTTCACAACAATGGAATTCAGAGTGTGATTGTCTCTAATTAAAGGGCTCACAGCCATGGAGCGTAACCATGCTCGCTGGTGCTAAAGGACATAAAAACTGAGCCCAGGCAGCAGAGCTGTGCAAAAGTCTCATGCACTTTAGAGTCTGCAGTCGCTCCAGGTTTGTCCTGCGTGACACGACAACCCGAAACACACAGCCAGGTCATAAAAAACGTAAAGCATATGACCCCACAGAGACCTGCTCACAGCACCTGTGAGAGGACGCCGATCGCTCTACGTGGCGCTCCGAAGGCGCTCAGGTGACACTGCACTGATGCCTGAGGCTTCATTCAGAGGCGGTCCACTGCGTCCTGGGCCGCCATGAAGGACCGCCTACTCATTGTGTTCTTTGGACAAGCCAATCGCGCAGTTTGTTCTCAGAAAGCTGGCTCTGTCCACACTGTCAAAATTTCTAAAAGCATGTAGAGACGTGTGTGATTCGGGTCCAGTCTGCATTACTTTGGTTTCTTCTTCCAATCGCTGTCTCTCTTGGTCAGTCCACACCTCCAGCGGAGCTACTGCCAGATGTCTGGGCTGGAATCATGTTCTCAACCAGTTCAAGAACTGGGACCAGTTTCATCAGGGTGTTATTGGTATTTACTCGTTTTCGATACAGTTCCACTCGTGTAAAGATTGCGTGATCTTCCACGTGTGTTTAGGTTTAAGCAACACAGTTACTCAGTTGGTAGAGGCAGCAGGATTTCTTGGTCGGGTTAACCAGTAAAACTACTTGGCTGGGTTCATGCATCGAGATTTCTCAGTTAGTTTAGGTAAGAGGTGGGGAACTCCAGGCCTCAAGGGCCGGTGTCCTCCAGGTTTTAGATCTCACCCTGGGTCAACACACCTGAATCACATGATTAGTTCATCACCAGGCCTCTGGAGAACTTCAAGACATGTTGAGGAGGTCATTTAGCCAAGGACACTGGAGGCCTGGAGTTCCCCCACCCCTGGTTTAGGTGATGAAACAGATTTACGTCTCAGGCATGCAGACATGCATGGACATGGATTCCCCAACCGGTTGGTGAACGGTTCCTCCAAGTTTCTGTCATTGGTTGAATTCAGTGGCAAAGAACATGCTATACCAAAAAGCTTGAGATTTCTTTGGTGGCCTTCAAAATAAGTGCCTTTTGAAGCATGTTTGTGGCACTGGTAAGGTCAACTTTTATTTTGAAGGCAAACATTCTCAGTTTCCAAGTTTCCAAGGCCGAAGAAGACTTTCCTTGGTCTGGTCTGTCCCCAGTCTGCAGGCCTGGGTGACGAGGATGCTTTGGCGCACTATAAGAATCGTGGATTTGTTCAAAGTGCCCTGTTTCCTCCTTTTTCATAGCTGCTTCCTGTTTGTGTGGGTGACTCGTCCCCCCCACAGAGGCACAAACCATTCTTCCATGTGGAACAACTCGGATGTGAAGTCTTGCTGACTGCAGAGAGTAAACGGACTCTTCACAGAAACAAAGAAATAACTCTTTTAAAATTAATTTCCCACTTCGGACACATGCATTTGGTATATTTGCAAACCAGTAACTGCTGTTTGCAAGTTAAAGACGTCTTTAAAGAGGAAAGATGAAAACAAGTTGTTAGTTTGTGAGGATCTGACTGTGGGCGCACCGGGGGGCTTTAAGCCTTTGAATAATATTAGGCTAGCTAACAGCCATGTAGTACTCGCCACTGGGCATGTAGCTGTGCCTCTCTGTGAGGGAGAGAGGCCTGTCACTGGAGATGTTCTTACTCTGCATCGACTCTGAGTTCCCTCTTGGACCCACAGTCCACAGTGAGACACACACACACACTCACACACACACACACACACACACACACACACACACACACACACACACACTGAGCTGTGTAATAGCTGTCAGGCCTGCAGCCATACCATGCTCTGCAGGGTGCATACTGAACAGCAGTGCAGTGTTGCAGTGAAGCATGGATCCTGTACACCTCCCCTGTGGTGTGTATGTGAGCATGTGCAGAATGAGCAGATATGGAGAGCAAAGCGCGAGCAAAAGAAGCCGAAATGATAGATGGCGGTGCCGTTTGCTTCTTTAAAGGCCGGCTGTCTGCCGGTGCAAAGACGACGAGCGGACATCGTCAAACCTCCTCGCCCGGATCGGCCCGAACACCACCTGACCAAAACCGGCGTTTCCATCGCACCTACCCATCAGCGCCTCGGCGTGCCGTGATGATAGGTTAGCCGAGGTAAACCATTATTCACGAGCCTTTTCCATCATATTTTATTCACATATTCAAATCTGGCTCTATTATGCAAAAAGTGTTGGCTGTTCAAAGTATCATATTTCACATTCAAATACGGGCCATTATGCAAAAGATGTCAGCTGTTTTTGAAATGGTGCTCTTCCATATGCCACTGTTGATTTGAGGGTGACCTTTTGAACCCTGCCGCTGTCAGATCGATCATCCGTGACCTTTTCCCGCGCTCCGGGCTTTTCCTCAGAAGACACGAACCAGACATCCCGCTGTAGCTCTCATAATGGAGAGGTCGGGACCTTATGCAGGCTTTAAAATAATTACAGAGAACACCTTTACGTTTAACACCCCCACCGCCACCGCCGTGCTTATTTAGCTGCTCCACCTGCCGCAGCACTGTACAGAGTTTACAGGGAGAAAGGAGGAAACTGGGTTTACAGATATCTGCATGTGAATATTTGCACTCTTTGGCCTTTGTTTCCTGCACTTCTGATTGGTTATCAGTTGGTACAGTAACCTCACCGCAGTCATGTGATCGGTCAGATGTTTTATTCAGTAAGACCTGAGAATATAAAATCGTCATGAAAGAGTTCAGCGAGATCAGAGATCAGGTGAGCAGGAAGCTCATTCTGTATTTGTGTTTATGGTCAGGGGCGTCGCCCCCTGCTGGGCAGTAGAACAAACGCAGGTTTCAGGTGTTTAAACTTCGTTTATGTTGGAAGTTTGGACTCTTTGCTTCACACTAACCTCGGTGCTCTCCTCCATCGTTTAGGCTGCTTGATGCCATGATCCTTTACTTTTTGTTCGTTTGCAGGCTCCTCCCCCTGCCTCCCCCCCCCTGCCTCCCTCTCCTGCTCCCATCTTTCTTTCTCTGCCAGCTCCATCTCAAAGCCAGGCTTTAATTTTGATCAGCGATGAAATGATTGCTCTCCTCTTTCGATTTTTCTTCTCTTCCCCCTCCCATCTCGCTGTGGTTGCCATGGAAACAGGGATGTGTGCGTATGTGTGTGTGTGTGTGAGATTGTCGATCCCCTCAGCAGAGAGATTTATCACCCAGACTAAGCCAGTGTGTGTGTGTGTGTGTGTGTGTGTGTGTGTGTGTGTGTGTGTGTGTCTACCTTTGTAGCTTCCTGCTCACTCTGCCTGTATTTACACACATAAATGGTATTTGTGGGAGTGTGTTTTCCCGGTTTTATGTTTTTATCTGCGTGTGTGTGTAACAGTGTGTGTAATAGGTCCCCGTCCCCTCGTCAGCCCCCCCCATCACACACACTCGCTAGATGACTTAAGATTGAGTGTGTTTGGTGGGTCGGGCCAACTGCGGCTCTAATCCTGCTCGTGCAAACATAAACACACACAAACACACACACACACACACACACACACACACACACACACACACACACACACACACACACACAGTCCCAGGTCCCTCCTCCATTAGGCCGGGCCGGGGGAGGGCAGGGTTGCGTGTGCCGGTGTGTGCGTGCGTGCTTGGAGGGGGGATCGCTCAGAGACACCAGAGAGGGAAAGAGCGAAACTAACCCAATTTCCTGCTCCATTTCCTTTTCACGCGGCGGGCGCGTCCCATTCCACAGCGGGCCGGGGTGAACACCAGCCACCCTACAGCCCCGGGTCACGCCTTATACCTCAGAGTCGCACGCAGGACAGGGAGGCGGCGCTGTAAATAAATCATGTGCTGTGACTCGAAATTACACATGAAATTGCTATTTTGAGAGCGACTGAAGTTCACCAGAAGTTCCGAGTCAGCTCGGATCAGGAAGCTGCTGCTTGACGAGCTCGGCCGTATTTATTCCTACCGGCGACCCAACATCCCCGTGACCCGCACACGCATCAGCATCCAGGAAAGTGATGTCACAGGCAGGTCAGAAGGACCGCTGTCATTGAGGCAGGTACGACTTATCCTCACTGATGCTGCTGTCGGTATGTTGGAGTGACACAAAGACGTAACCATGGTGACGGATGTTATTGACATCAATTATATTTTCATATCGAGCTGGAGTAGGAGTGTCCTCATGGTCAGAAACACTGACGGCATCACAGCACACAGGAAATGAGAGCCGCTCATTTATAAAAGCATCAGGATGTCTGAAGCCTGTTTATCTTCAGCCAGATGGAAAACATCTGTCAGCTCATCAGAACATCAGCAACGCTCGTGGCCTCCATCGGAGAAATAATTCAGACATGTAGAAAAAACAGAAACAATCAATCATTTCATCCACGTACATCTAAGGGTGGGCGTGGTCGTGCGGCTTTGGGCCAGTGAGCAGTGGGTGTCCAATGAGAAGACATATTTGGTCCATCCTCCGTCTTCTCCTGCTTGTGTGGGTTCAGCGGGTCGAGTCTGTCATGTGTGATGATGCTAAATAATAAAAAACTTGAACCACGCCGTGACCGACGCGGCGCAGAGCGTCAAACCTTCAGGGTGACGGCTCACCTCAGATCTGCAGGTGTGTGCAGAGCGTGGGTCCCCTCCGCTCTCTGTGGGCTTCCAGGCAAACTTCTTCCTCGTTGTTTGACATTTCCCGAGTCGCTCACAGTCCCCGAGCCGTCTTGACCTAATTGGAGCCCAGCGGTCTGCCTCGGGTCGTTCTCTTATTCCTCCCTTATTTTAATGAGATTTTTAATTAGCATGTTAATTGCCTATCACAATCAGCGGGGCGACGAGCTAGCTGGCTAGCTGCTGTTGGCATCCAGCTGCACCACAACACAGAGGCTTTCCACGCCGCCGAACAAAGCCGTGCCGGGCCAGCCTGCAGAAAACCTGCAGTTTCTGCAACACTGCGTTGCATTTGTGGCCGAGGCGTCGCTACATCCGGATAATTACCACTTCACTCACGCAGGTTTCCACTGGATTAGCGCCGTCAGCCACTCGAGTCTCCTCATGTATAATTTGCACGCTCAGGTGTCACGTTTGTGAAAATGTGGACACAACAGGCAAGAAGTAATGAACACAAAGGAAAAATCACTGAATGCGAGCTCAGAGAAACAAAGACAAAAAACAGGAAGTGACCAGAGCTGAGGCCAGACCACGGGCTGATCCCTGCCACCGGGTCTGGGTTGGAGGCGGAAACAAAAGAAGCCGTGTGATGGCTGCATGCCGAGTGTGATTGTCTGCTCCAACTATCACCTCCGACTCCGGAGCAAACCAAAGCAAACAGCAGGTAAAATGTGGAGCTTGCTCCGTTCCATAAATGTCGCCTTCATTTGTCTCCATTAAGTTGTCATTTTCAATTCTGCAGCCTCAGAAAGAACCGAGCCGGCACTAAAGACCAAACTCTGAGATCATTCCTGGACTAAACTTAGTTTTACTTTTGATGAATGCAGCATGTTAGTGATAACCGTGTAGCAGTGGTCTCTCTGTGAGCCCGGGCCCGTCATCTTCCTGGACGGGAAGGTTGGGGGTTCGATGCCCAGCTGCTTCAGTGTGGTCAGGTGGAGCAGAAAAGCAGAATGACACCTGTACATTTACCAGATTTCTACCTCCCGTCCCACTTTAGCTGAACCCTCTCAGATGATGCAGAGGTGGTCCTGATGGATCAGCTGACCTCAAGCCCCACCCACATCAGCTTCAGCCTCAGCTCATACCTGCCTGTGCAGCCGAGTAACAAATCACGTACACTTCAGTGTCTAAGCTCCTTTAGTCTCTGCAAGCTGCTTTGGAACCCACCCCGGCCTGTTCCATTTAATCCATGTTGTATTTTAAGACTTTTGTTTTTCAGTTTTCATAGAATAAAATGTGAAGAACAGCAGCTTTAAATGTTTCAGCTCCGGGCTTTTGTTGGGCGCTCCGTCTTTTTAATAACATTTTAAATGCATTCATTCTCTGGGTGGTGTAAAAAGCTCAGTCTACGAGCCTCCACCCGTGAGCTCTGGGAGCACTGGTTCTTCCCTGGTGATGCTCCACTAATGAGAATCTTTAAGATCACGGCGTTTGCTGTCATTGTGCTCACGCTGCGCTCCAGCTGACCGAGCCAGAGAGGAAGCGATGCGCTACGATGGCAGCGCTTCACGGGTGACGGCCTGAATTCGCCTCTTAAAGCGGAGGAGGAAGCGCGTGAGAGCGGGGATGGTTTTTCTTTTAAAGGTGTGTTTGAGGGAGATAAACGGAGGTGGAGGCGCTGTCGTGGCTGTTAGCAGGAAGTCGAGGCTGTGCCGTTATGAGGCTCGCCTTTGTAATTTACCACCGCCGGTGTCGGCCACTTTATTGAGGCTGGCCTTTGCTGACAGACGGCGACGCAGAGAGGCTGTGATTACCCGGGAAGCCTTGGTGAAGCTTCCTCTCGCTCATATCTGCTCTTGTTGTTCCGTCTCCTCCTCCTCTTCCTCGTTGCTTCCTCTCACTCTCACCCTGCTCGTTTCTGCTTCTGTGCGTTTGCCTTCTTCCCTCTAACCTCCCCCCTCTCTCTCTCTCTCTCTCTCCCTCCAGTCAGATCTACTGCATAGAGAACGCCCACGGTCAGCTGGTGCGCGACCTGGACTTTAACCCAAACCGTCAGTACTACCTGGCCAGCTGCGGGGACGACTGCAAGGTCAAGTTCTGGGACGTTCGCAGCGTGCAGGAGCCCGTGAAGACGCTGGAGGAACACTCGCACTGGTGGGTGGATGCAGAGAGGTCAGGGCGGGTGTCCCACACCTGAACCGTGCCGTGTGTGGGTGGTGTTCCAGCTGGAGTGTCTCAGGTTTTTCTTTATTTTTGGGTCAAATCTGAAAGTAGTTATTGTAGTTTTCTTTAAATACAGTAACTTCAGTTTATTTAATGCAGCCATGCGACCTTTAACCTTCATGTAACCCGACGTGGCTGCAGCTCAGGAGGTTCGATCCCCGGCTGCTCCAGTCTGCGTGCCACAGAGCTGTAACAATCAGTCCGTCCGTTATTTCTTTTCACAGTTTCAGGCCTCTGAGTACAAATGTGGAGCTGTAAGTATTTACCAGCATTTGGAGTCGTGACGTCACACCTGCAGCACTTCTCCAGGTGAAAATTTCAGGGCTAAAAATTTATTTCAGCTTTTTAAAAAACAATCAGATTTACACCGAGGCGGAGAATAACCTGCAGCAGTTTAATATCTGCAGGAAGCAGCGCTGGTGCCTCATGTTTGATCTGTTTCTGATCATTCACTGCAGGAAACCTCCCAAAGTGCATTCTGGGTAAACTTTCAGGGCTCTTCTCGGCCTGTGGCAGAGGTGTCTGCTCAGAAGACCATAGAGCAGGTGAAGCATCTCTTCGTTACCTGCAGGATCATCTGCATGGCCTCGTTAAATATAACAGCTGATTCTGAAGGTGTTTAAAACTCCGACTCTGGTTCCACAGCAGTGATTGAAAAGTTTTCCACCCACCTCCAGAACGAGCAGCGAGATGTGGTGACCTGTCAGAGGTGAATGATGAGGGCGGGGCAGCAAATGACAAAGGTGGGAACACAGACAAGGACAGGAAGTGGAAGGCACAGAAAGTCACTGCCAAAATAAAACAGATGCAGACAGAGACGAGAAGCAAACATGAGCTTTAATATTTGAGAGGCTGCCCGTGTGCATGTGTGCAAACCTCTGCTGACTTCATCTGCAGAACCAACTGTAGCATCGCAGGACAGCTGAGCCGCAGCGAGGAGAAACATGGCCGTGCCGCTCATTGGTTCCTCCTTTTATTAACGCCGTTATCTCCCAGCTAATGAAACGGCCCGACCGCTCCCGCTGCAGGAAAAGTTCGTCATGCCCTCATTACTAATTAAACACGCAGCCACTCGCTTTGTCACCGAGGACCGGAGCGCAGCGCTGCCCGGCCTGCTCGGGGTCGTCCGCTCTGCAGCTCCAGGCGTCGCCACGAGCTCGGCGCAGTGAGTGAGTGAGTGTGTGTGTGTGTGTGTGTGTGTGTGTGTGTGTGTGAGCTGAATAGATGATCAGTGTGTCTGAGAGCCAAACTGGGCTACTGCTGCAGCACCAATCCTTACCTGACACACACACACACACACACACACACACACACACACACATTATCTCCAAACCAAAGTAGAGTTGGCAAACATATCCATGGCTGCAGATGGGATCTCTTGTGATACGAGATAGAGGTGTGTGTGTGTGTGTGTGTGTGTGTGTGTGTGTGTGTGTGTGTCACCATCTAATCTGTCTTTCTGGACATGTTTTCATTTTATCTCTGTGTGTGGTTTCACTGTGTGTGTGTTTGTGTGTTCTGTATGTTCATGCATCTTTTGTGTGGTGCGTATATGTGTGTGTGTGTGTGTGTGTCCGTGCGTGCTTGTTTGTCGGAGCGCAGCCAGGATATGGCCTCGGGGCTGCTGGGGGTATTAGGGACTATTTTTTAGCAGGGAAGCGGATTAGGGGAGCGCGGGGAACGGCGTGGCCGTGGCTGATTTTCTGTCAACAGCCTCGGTTATCCCTCAATCCCTCCCTGTGAGGGAACTGGGACTCTGAGCTGCACCCCCGGGCTCGCAGAGAGAGAGCAAGGCGGGAGTCGGAGTCACCAATCAGAGAGAGCGAGGAGAAAGGTGGGGAGGAGAGAAAGAAAGCATCATTTATGATATCATCAGCTCATGAGAAGCTCAGACGTCGGCCGCGAGGAGCCAAATCCCCATTGTTGGCATGTGAACGCTCGCAGAGACGCACCGTGGAGCCGCCGTGTTTACCGCATGATCGTGTGGGCGCGAGTGCGTGAATGAGATGGATGCAGGAGCTTCTCGTGTGGTCTGCTCACACGCGATCGGTCTGAGCGTTTGGCTCTCACACGTAGCGTGCTCTTACAAATAAAGGCATTTTTTTTCCTCCAGATGTTTGAGCCCATCTCTACAAAAAACACCAAAAACGCAGTGATGGGAGGGGCTAATGTAAGACGTTCACCAGTGATAGGTCCTCAGGTTTTGTCACCATGATGTCCTTCCCACTAATGCGAGCTCAGTTACTGCTGGGAATCTCTGTGCGGCTCCTCTGAAGGCAGCCTGGCTCCCCTGTGCTGGTGGAAAACTTTACATATTCAGCTCATTTCTGACTGAAGGTGAACGTCCTGCTGGTTCAAACCCAACATGGTGCTGAGGTCAGACTCAGGTGTGCGGGCGAGTGAAACCACACATCTGTGAGAGATGAGAATATAAGATATCACTGTAATAATCACTGTAATAATGACCGTACTTATTACTACATTTAGTTTAATACTAATTAGAATAGAATTCAACTTTATTGTCATTGCACACGTCACAAGTACAAGGCAATGAAATGCAGTTTGCATCCATGCAGAAAGTGCTTTAGCAATAATAAAGATATATTACAGAATATGGATCTATCATAGGTGTGTTACAATGTACCCGGTATGAAGGTATGTAATGAATATGCTATAACTATAAGTATGCACAGGCTGTAGTGAGTGTGACAACTTCACGCCGTACTCACTGGGAGCGGAGGCGGAGCCTCTGATGTCATCATCAGTTCACTGATGAGGTCACGGTTCGAGGGAGGCGGCCCATGTTTTCATATTTGGTCTGTGGTGAGCTGTCTGAAAGATGGATGTGGGTCTGGGGGCGTGGCTTGTTGTTATAGTTCCATCATGAGCAAGTCGGCTCCAGGACGTGTAGCTGTGAGCGATTATAACATGAGAGCAGCCTCCCTCAGCGTCTCGGTCACAGTGGAAACGTGCATGCAGTGTGCTGTGACTGATCCAGGTGATCGCTCCGTGTCTTACCTGTGCTGTAGGGGAGGGGCCTGCTGTTCCTCTGACGGGTGGTTCTAGGAGACCCTGTTTGGAAGCGAGGTCGTTTACGTGCGATTTATGTGTGCATGGATGTAAAAGAGCACCGCTCCTATTCTAACCAACGCCTCGGTGTGTGTGTGTGTGTGTGTGTGTGTGTGTGTGGGTGTGTGTGT